>NC_135726.1:41303819-41403819 GCF_964656455.1 Halichoerus grypus | reverse complement strand
ACAAACAGTCTGCTTCAAAGGCAGCCTGGAAGTTTTCCACTTTGGAGAAATTAATTAAACATAAAATAAGTGTTTAAATACAAAGTTCAATGCAGCAAGGATTATTGCATCGTGGCTGTATCTATCTGTCAACCCCGCTAACTGTTTCACTGCCTGTTGGAGGCAGGGTTACTGAATTGGAATATTCTCAGCATCTTGGTCGTTCAAAAACAAAGACGTTCAGAAAGTATTAACAGAAGCATTCTTTGCTTCGTAAATTTTATTGTCAGCTGGCGATACAATCTCCTTATTACAAAGTTCTAAAAGTCTTCCGTGGAAATATTTAGGGGGCACTGTGGGAAAAGGGGTGGGGGTTGTGATGAAAACGTGTGGCTAGAGTACAGGAAAGGTAAAAATCAGGACAGGAGAAAGCGTTTCTCGTCACCTTGCCAGGCAGGGGTGGGTGTCCAGGTCTATGGTCCCTTCATAACCTTTGCTCGTCCAGCTTTTGATCGTGAACACTGCCCTCGCTCGAGCTTCGAAGCAACATTTTCCTCCTCAGTTGATTCCAGCCAAAGGCCCTCTAGTCCCTTTGGAACCTCACCGGTGCTCCTTTCTGGGAAGAACAGACCCCTGGACCAGGAGGACCCACACCAGGGAGCCGGGGCACGTGGCCGATGAGTCCCCGAGTGACATCTCCAAGTGAAGACAACATTTGCAAGGTTACTAATTCAGAGGTCCTTTTAGATTGAAATAGAAATTTTGTTCCTGCCAGAGCCAAATTGAATTCTGTAGAATTAGCTCATAGGCTGTACTTGGAAAATACTCATCGCGTATCACTTTTCTTAGAGATAAGACATTTCCTTTTCCCCCAAGGTGCCAGGATCTCTAAGTTGACATAATTCTGCACAAATCACTCTGGTGGTGTAACTTAGAGTGTCCCAATCCCCTTTGGACCCTGGCCTTTGTAACTGGGCCATCACTCACTTAGTTTCACCTTATCTTTAAATAAATGTAACCAGAAGGGACTTGTTCGGCTCACCACCTCTTGAGTGATGTGAATTATTTATATGGTCTTCATACGCATTCGTTAAGCTGCACACAGCCAAGTGGAGAGGAGCTGTTTGTCTCTTGTTCAGCCAGAAGGGTAAGACCGCAAGGTCGGGGTGCGGAACAGGAGCATCCGAAAGGTTTCCTCCGGCTTGGCCGTGAAGAATAGGGATGACCCAGGGTTGTTGTCTTTGTCAGGACCCTGGGTGGCTGCACTTCAGAGGAGAGCTACTGAGGCCGCCTGTCCACCAGGGAGATGTGGGAGTCTCGGGCATCAGCCCACAACCCGCCTGGCTCGTAGCAATACGCTCTGCAACCCAGGCTCTGAAACGCGGGCCTCCCTGGGCTGGCAGGAAGACCTCCGGCTAATCAGAAGAGGAGCAAGAAAGGCTGCAGCTCCCTGGGAGTTTCCTATAAAGAAAATCAGTCTGGAATGATCTCCAAGACAAAGGCCATGTTCTGGTTAATCGGGCATTCTGGTTAATAAAGATTTCCCACCTGGTGCTGAGGAAGAATGAAACTGGGAGTTAGAAGTGCCTGGCTAGGGCAGTTCAACCTCTGTGGGCTTCATCCATCAAACGAGCATGACATCAGCCCAGCTCACACGCTTGACGTGAGCAGGAAATGGAATAATATATGCAAACGTGCTTTCTAAGCTCGGAGCTCTCATGCCATCGTCAGCCACGCATCCATGCCGTGGGGGGGCGAATTTCAAACACTAAAACTTAGGGACTATCTTCTTTCTGAAAAGCCTTGCAGGACTATGTTCGTTTTCCCGTGGGAATTAGAAGACACTTCCCCACCCCACGAGCCTCCAGCTCTCACTGTGAGCAGTGATTAGGGCTTGTAAACTTCCTGAGTGCCTGAGATTTATTTGAGATTCTGGCTTAACAAGAATGTGCTCTGTTTCGCCTGGGACCCTGGAATATTCAACCTGGAAAGGCTGCAAAGGCCTAGAGAGAAAGAACTTACAACCAGATTTGCTATTTGGGGACCTATTGCAATTTGGTTCCCAGTCACCACAGCGTAACGCTCCCTCTACCAGACACCAGACTCAACCGTCTATAAAAGCCAGGCCAGTGACCTCATCTGTGAGGTGAGCTGGGCTGCAACTGGATTTGCTGGTACTGCAGCCCTCTGAGACCTAATCTTTCTATTTCGAGATTCAGCTTCCTATGTGAAATGTCCTGAATTTCAAACACATTCTATTTAAAATGCTTTAGGAGCACCATGCATGTCAGATAAAACTCACCAGAAGGTTGCCTCCCATTGTCAAATCGCTGCTCTTGCCCCTTGTTTTTGTTCTCACGGTTTTGAGTCTTAACCCTCCTTGAAGAGCTTAGGCTCTATTTTCACTTCCAGAGAAGGAAACCAGCATGTCCCAGTTTGTCCAGGACTTTCCCAAGTTCGAGCATTGAAAGTCTCATGTCCTGGGAATTTCTCAGTCTCCAGCAAACCCAGGACGTGGGTCACCCTGCTGCCTGAGAGGGATCCGCGTGTTTGCGGGTTGTTTCTGAGAAGTGACAAGTCCCCTGCTAAGGTCGGAAACGCATTTGTGGGATCAAACAGAATCTGGGTTTAAATGCTCTCTCTGTCACTTACCCCCCGTGTGGAGGTGATGTGAGAAGCTAACCATGAGGCGCCAGGCCCAGGAAGGGTCATCGTTACCACCCTCCGGTAAGTGTTCCCAATATCAGAATGCCGACCTGAAGCCCCAGACCTTCTGGGACTGTCCCCTGACAGCTGCCCACTCATCTCTCTCTGGTCCCTTAGCCATGTCCTTGGAAGTTCGGAATGTCTGTGGGATTTCAGTGTGGGCCCCTCTGAAGGGCTTTGCTCAATGGAAGGACTGTGGTTTCCCACATCTGCTTGGCAGTTTGAGGGACGGCAACCTGTTCCTGTTGCAAGAAACCCAGGTGCTGACCGAAGAGAAGGAAGTTCGGCTCGTCCCCTCCTCTCTGCCCCCTGGAAGCTGGGAGGGGAAGGCGCTGGTCCGCAGGCCCGGCTAACAGCATGGGCTGTGTCTCCTTCTGTCAAGGCAAATTGAAATTACAGGAAACTTCTCCCACAGTCTCCAATAGGCTTACCATAAGTACTTCGCCGTAGAATATTGTATTACAAACTCTGGGCAAAGCAAAGCAAAAGGACTTCCATGTATTTAGAAAGAAAAAAAGAGTAGTGTTTTTGTTTGTGTGGGTTTGTTTCCTGACAAACGCCAAGTCCGCCAAATCATGGCTTCCCCTTGACTAAAAGTTGTTCTCACTCACGTTCTGTGATCTATTTCTCAGCCCCCCAAAATGGCCAATTAAAAAAAGGGAAAATGTCCGAGAGACCCACTAAATTTCTGAGGAGTTATTTGGAGTTGTTGAATCTGTATTATAGGGCTTTCAAACTCTGTATTGAATAAATATCAAATTCCCCAGGAGACAGAAATGGCTCCAAAGAGATTTTCCCCAGGGTCTCAAGATCTGTAAATCGAGATAATTCTACGCATTGCTGCCCGAGTATGGAAATTACCAACAAAAGAAATTAAGAGCAGGAACCCCGTGATTAGACTAATGCATTGATCAAGTCGTTCTTCTCTGTTTCACTGCCAGCTCCGCACATAAATAACATGTGGGCAATTACCGTGAGTAAATTATATGTGTTTTATAACCTTCGGTGAACATTTTTCCTTAAAAAAAAAACAACAAAACAAAGCCAAACAAAAATATTCCTCAGGGGAACTGAGTATCAGACAAAAGAGTAAAATATGTTTTTAAATTTCTCTGTGGGTGGGAGAAGAGAGCAGGGTGAGGCAGGACACTCTCCGTCCTGGCGGTTGGGCTGGAGGTGGACCCGCGTGCATAACAGGTGCATCTCGTGCTCCTTCCCTCGCCTGCGTGAATCTCCTTCAGCTTCATGGCTCTCTCTCTTTCCTGCTGTCTCTCTCTGCCTCTTCCTCTCCCTTTGCTTCCTCTGTGTCTCTGTCTCACTGTCTTTCTCCTTCCCATGAGGGTCGGGAGGACTTGAGAGAAGAAGAATAAGACCTTTCCAAGCCCAGCAGTGGAGCTCCAGAGGTCCGGGCAATAGTCGGTGGAGCGTGTGACTCTTGATCTTGGTGTTGTGAGTTCGAGCCCCACATTGGGGGTAGAGTTTCCTTAAAAAAAAAAAATAGTGGGCCAGTCAGGTGGGAAGTGAGGTCACTACTTGCATCCTTCAGCCGTTTCGGGTGTTGCTAATGCAGGACGGAATTTCTTGCCAGTGTGCTGACCAAATAGATGACACACGGAACAGCCTTGCCCTTCTGTTGACCAGCACAGCCCACCAGCCCCGTGCACCCACCCAGGTGGGGGTCCCAAGGAGTCTGCTTTGCAGGCCACGTACTCTGTTTTGGGGTATGTGGGTAGCCAGCAGTCTGGACGCCCGTCTCTCCGGGGACTGCTGGTCTAAGCTGCCACCTGCTTTGCCCTCGTCCATCACGGCTTCCTGTGTGGGCACCCACTTCATCTCTGTGACCTTCCACAGCCATGGCACTTGACCAGGCTCCTCTCTCTCCAAGCTCACAGCCGAGCAGAGAGGGGCAGCAGAAAGAGCACCACAGGATGCCACACAACATCAAGTGGGGGGGGGGCGCCTAACAGGGCTTCCAGCCCTACATCCTGACATCTGGGGAGGGTTTTGGAGCAGGTAACATCTGAGCTGAGTTTTGAAGGTTGAGTAGGAGTATTCCTGTTCCTCATCCAAAGGAACAAACAAACCCTAGCTGAAAGTACGCCATGTGGTTTTCCAGCCCCGGGGGATCTTTCTCCACGCTATGTGTCTGGTCCGACAGCAGCCTTGCTTCCTGCCCCCCTCACCGCCTGAGATCCTTGTGGTTCTCAGCAGTGTTGACAGATCGCTGGCCCAACAGACCTCAAGCCTGGGGAGGACCAGAGCTTCCCCCACAAAACCCAGGCGGGCTCAGTGCCAGAGTAAACTAAGGTCTTTCTCCACAGGAAAGTTTTTCCTCTCTTTGTCTCACAATTTTAAACTTTAAAATATTTGGCCAACTGGGGCAAAATGAAACTCCTTACTAAACCTTCAGAGGTCACCCCCTCAATTGGATCCGTGGCTCAATCACTTAGGCAGGAGTCTTCCCCAATCTCTGACAACGCTCTTGAGGGTGTGGGCTCCAGAACCAGGTGGATCTGGGTTTGTGCTCTGGCTCCGCCCCTCCCTCTACGTATGCTTGTGCAAGCTGGTCACACCTGCACGCTTCCATGTCCTCATCCATAAACAGCAGATGTACAGCTTACTGCAATATCAAGTTCAGTCACATCAGGAAAGTATCTAGCCCAGTTCTGGGACACAGTGGATGCCCAATCTTTTTGGTATGAGACTGGAATCATGAAGACAATTAGCAGGTAGTGGCCAGGGACCTGCCAGGTCTTCATGTAGACCTCGCTTAGAACCCTCTGGACACAAAAGAAGCCACCTGTGCTGGGCGGAGTGCTCATTGCATTGCGCTCTTTCCTCTCGGAGCACGTGGTCAGGTCCTTGGTGTAAGGAGAGGCATTTGTCTCGTGATTTGTTTATGGAGGGAGGATGCTCTTCCGTGCTTCATCTTTCAGTGATTCTGGATGCATCTATGTCACGTGCCTCCCTCACAAGTGGCCTCCCTTCCTTAGAAGGACCTTTCCTGCCTTCCTGGGGTAGGGTCCTGAGCCAAGCCTTCCCATTTCTCTCTGTGCATTCTGGCTGACTGCACCAAAACATAAAAATCTTGATTTAAGTATTTTTGTATTCAAGGATCATACGCAAGTGTTCATTTGAAGGTTCAGTGGCATTTTGAAATGAGAACATCATATATAAAGATGTCAGCGATGGAGCCTCCCACAGTGAGGTTGAAAGAGAGAGAGGAACAAAATGAATAGAAGAGTTCCCGGGATCCAAGAAATTTTAACATCTCATTATTTAGATTACCCTACATATAATTTTCCAATATTTGGTATTATAGACTTTTGAAGGTATTGGTTAAAATTACTTCATGCCTGACATCAATTTAGTCTTATTCATTATCTAGCTAAAATAAAACCTTAAAAATAGCTGGTTAGAGTAAGTAAGCAATTTTCTGATAAATGCAAATTCCCCACCATTTCCAAAGGAACGCTCACAGCAGACAGAAATAGAAGGGCCAGGGGGTAATGGTCCTTCAGTGTTTCAGCATCCTGGCATGGAGCAATGTGGATTCGGGAACGCTCCTAATGCCTGCAGGATTTGATTGTGTTTGGAACGTGCCCAGATCTCCCCCACAGGCTCCTGCCTCCATGACAGGCCAAATGCTGTAGACTCCATTCCCCCTAATGTTGGCGATTGCCTTGATTTTGCCCCTAGCCCTTTGTGAGCCAGTGAACCATAGGATCGATATGTCCCTGTCATCTCAGAGTGAGCAAAAACAGATGCATCTCTGTGTCTGATCCAGGCCCTCACTTCAGGGGCTCCCTCCCCAGCCACAGAAGGTGCCAGCCATCTTTACGGAGCTCATGGCTCGTCAGCCTGGCTGGGCCCCTAACTCAACAGCACTGGCCCACACCTCCAAATCAGTTACCCTGAATCACAATTTTGCATCTGGCACCTGCCTGCCTGGCAGCTACAGATGCGCACTTCAGGAGTGAGGTTGTCCAAGCAGGAAGGACAGCCACCCCAGACAGACTCGGTGGCCGGAGTCAGGCTTGTTCTCACCACGTGGACCTCCACAGAGGTCAGTAGCTAGATGCACATGTACTGCTATATCTTGGAGAATTCGAGGAGGCCTTCCACTATGCACAAGTAATTTCAGCTCCAGGGTCTTCAAAGTGTCTGAATTTTTATCCAGATTTGCTCCTTTGACTCCGGGCGTTTTCTGGAAAAGCCCCTTCTGCATGTCCAGATGTATCCCCGACCTTGTCATTCCTGTCCATGCCCTCAAGTCTGGTGCGCCCTTGGGACCTGACACCATTACTCCACTGTCTGATTTGTTTCCCTACAAGAAACAGGAGTGTATTCCCAACCCTACCACTGAGTTCTTCCCGGAAGTGTGGTGCTCAGCGGGTCCACTCAAGGGTCAAAATGCACTAGCACAGCTGCATCTGCCGCTAAAATATTGAAATATATTGTCCTGGTTGACAAAAGCCAGTTTCCCGAGCCTTGAAGGTCCTCCGCATCCTGGCCATCCCAGCCCTCCCTGAGGCCCTAGGACCTTCCACAACCCAAGGGCTATAGGACGTATGATTGGCAGGTTCCAATAAGCTGCTCCCATTTTGCTTGTACAACAAAGATTGTTAAGTATTTGGGTGGTATCCCTTGGAAAGGGAGAAAGGTTTTCCCTTCCATACTCCACCTCTGTCCCCAGAGATACAAACCACCCTGTCCAACTCACAGGAAGTAAAGTTTAGGAGTGGCCTATGTTCTTAAGTGGCCACACTAGATGGGTCAACGCATCCTTGAACCTAACCTTGGGGAACAGACAACCCTCACCTGCAGGATAATCAGCAGGCATCAGGTTGGTCACTGTCCTCGCCATCCTCCACCAGGACAGGGCTGAGAGTAACTGTGGCTCCATGCACAGTCAGTCATGCTGGGAAGTGGGATGACTTTGGTCCTCTGCTTCTGCCATCACTGCAAACTTACCCACATGGTTCTCCTCACCCTTCCCTTCTCTTACGGTCTTGGCTGGATCTGGAATATGCTCATCTTTGCTCTTCCAAAATGTTTGCCTATGACAAAATCAATGTTCTTGGAATCTCAAAACCTTTTACTTTCAAACAATTTGCTGTGCTATTTCGAAACTCATTAGCTTAGACTCTACCTCCATTTCTTTCTCTGAACATTTCTGCTGCTACAACCTCTTTACCAGGTCACTGAAGAAGGGAAGCCTGGGATTTCATCTCCTACTTTCTCATCAGGCCCCCTCCCTATCCCTCACCCATCTCTCCTCTGCATCTTCACCCCTGCCCTTCTGGAGCTGAGGGTTAAGGTCAGAGCTGTAGGGAAGGGCATATGTGACCTTGTGAAGGGGTGCTGGCCACCACACGTCAGTCTGTCTTCTCTGGCATCTTGTTCCCTTTTCCTTTGGGAAACTTGTGACTCGAATCTCCAGGAGTTGAGGGTTTGGAGGTAGCCAAGAGATGCTCCCACTAGCACAAATCTTGCCATTATTTTGAGCAACTTAACTTTTCAGTTTCTTTTCCTCGGAAAAAGCAATCCTTTCCATAGCCAACCATTGACCCTGGCCTTCACAGAACTGCTCCACGCTGGCATTTCAAAATGCCCATAGTGCATGCCATGACCACGATCACCTCTCTCTCTGGCTTTTGCTCAGTGGACCCAGTGCTGGTATTCTTGGCCTCATGTGCCTCTCAGCCCTCAAACTCCTATTATTTTTCATGTTTCTTCCCTTCTTTCCAATCCAGGACCCATCCCCTCACTCACTCACCACTTTGTCCCCCAGCCCTCCTGCCCATCAGGACCAGCCCAGAATCAGCCCCTGTTTACCCACTCTGTTCCCATAGTGGTCACCACCTCACTGAGCCCTCTGCCTGCCCCCTGATCCTTTTCCTAGCTCGTTTCCACTTTCTCTACTCTCCTGAAACTCTTACCATGCCATCTATTTCTTTATTCTCATAAGGTGATAAAATGAGAGCCCCTTCAATTTCCTTAACCCCATCCTCAAGAGTTAACCCTATTTATCTTTTTCCCCCCCTCTATCTGTCCAGATCACACACTCCACACCTGTGCCTGGGATTTCATCTCCTCCTTTCTCATCAGGCCCCCTCCCTGTCTCCTCTGCCTCTTCACCCCTGCCCTTCACTGACTTCTCCCTGTCAGACTTTGAGCAAGTTCAAAACCTTTCTCTCCCATATAAATTAATGGGAAATACTGTCCCCAAGTTCTCACCTCCTCCAGCTACTTCTCTCGCCTTTAAAGCCTTTGCCATCCTCACTCCCATTCCCTTTCGATGTTTCTTTCAAAGTGTGATTGGACGTTTCTCGTGCAGGTGTTTTTTTTTTTTTTTTTTTTTTTGTGCAAATGGCAGTGCATTAATTACCTTATTCTGTTTCTTACTGTTTTCATAGAGCGTGGTGTTTTTATGCCCATACCTGTTGCCAAGTGATGACATAGTCTGCAGCTTCTACTGCTACATGATACCCTGAGGTGGGGATCCACCAGATGACATAGCCCTTTGCTCACCCAGGGATGGGTGCCCATGCTGCTTCCAGCCCCCCTTCACCATGGGCAAGGCTGCAATGAGCACCTTTGCTCAGGTCCTTCTGGGGACCTGTGTGAGAATTTCTTAGAGATGTGTACTGGGGAGCAGAACTGCCCCACCAGAGAGGAGGAAGAGCATCATTTTGACTCTCCTGTGCCTTATCCTTTTCCAGAATGCTTGCATCAGTCTATACCTCATCTAGCTCCATGTGAAAGTTCCTGTAACCCCACATCCTGCCAGTGGTTAACCTCATGCAGCTGTCTGATTTGTGCCAATCCAATAGATACAATAGATACAAAGGAGCATCTTCTCATTGTTTTAATTCGCATTTCTCTGATTTCTAATAGGTCTGAGCATCTTTATGCATTAATATTTTGGATTTCTTCTTTTGTAAATTACTTGTAAATTACTTATTTCATATCCTTCGTCTCTTTTTTTAGGTTGTTCCTTTCTTCTACATTTGCTAGCATTCTTTTTAATATAACCCCATGTTGGTCAAAGAAATTACAAATATCTTTTCCCAATCTGTTATTTGTATCTCAGTTGTGTTCACAGTTTCTTTAATTATGACAAATTGATCTTTAATTACTGTCACCTCTTTGGTGACCCTAGAGCACACCTTTGCTTACCCTCTTGTAAAATGCAGATAATAGGGGTATTTACTTCACATGGCGGTTTTGAGGATTCAACAAATGGCGTATCAAATTCACATAGCAGAGCTCAATAAGCAGTGTTTGTAGTAGTCATGGTATTGGTAATATTGGTAGTTGGTGGTTTTTTCATGGGATTTTATGGGTTCCTCAATGACAACTGAAACTATAGGGTAAATGAAGCAGAAGCTAATCAGATGCCACATCAATCGGTCACATTCTCTCTCTCTAACCAGAACCACCTTTGGTCCTTTTCAATCAGCAGCCTTGGGTGGTGAGGACTTCACCATATCCAGACAATCTGTACAGCACATACGTTTCCTGAGGCTCTATCACAAAAGCACATGATCCCCAAAGGCAGTTCATATTTACTGTAGGCTGCTCACACTGGAACTTACACCCTTGCCTGGTGTTTTGCAAAGTCCCAAACCCATCCGGAAGGACTTCGGTGTGTGGGTACCTCCTTGTTTGTCTCTGCAGATCAGATGAGCAGTGGGACTCCCTCTTTGGGAGGAATGATTACAAAAGGCCGCCTGGGAGAGACTTCCCCGAGCAACATTAATGTGAGTCAGATTCACACACATTTCATTTCTCTCCCTAACATAGACTTGAAAATTAAAGGCAGGAATCTTTGTCAGAACACACTGTGGCTGTGATAGGAGACAAGAGGCCAGTGTAGAATACTGGAGCTGTTTTAACAGATCTGATCTCATCCAGGAGAGCTGGAGGTCTCCTGTAGGAGATGGGGGTACTGAACACCAGGCAGGTCTGGCAGAGGCAATTCTTGTAGCCAGAGGAAACAGCGATCCATCAGCCCTGGCCTGAACTTGCTAAGATGAGTTCCAATGGGCACTTTCCTCTTCCTCCAGACTGTGAAAATCCTTACTCTCTGAGACCTTCCTATTCTTCCTTGGGAACAAGGATGGCTCCATTCCATTTAGCTATAAAGATGGAAAGAAGTCACCCCGTGCATGTGCTTCATTCACCAGATGGGGAAACTGAGGCCAGAAGGAAGTGAACCCCCTCAAGGGAGCACAGCCAGTCAGTAGGAAAGGCCGATGTAGAGCACAGAATTATTCCCCCAAAGTGGTTTTGTCCCCCCACGAAGGGACCTGTCTCTCCAAGGAGGCTTCTGGAACTATCCACCTTCTCAACGGTTCTTGTTCCACTGGAAATGCGGGGCCAGGAAAAGGCCCACCATCACACCAGTGTGGGAAAACTGCCCCTCCCGGAGGCCGCGCACAGCAAACAACTGCATCTGAAGCTTGTCTTTCGCTAAGTACTCTCTGTAAGGGAGCCGTGCCGGAAGCCATTTTCCCCCGCGTTCCCTCACCTCCTGAGAGAGGCCGGAAGCGGCAGGTCTGAAATTCACCACAGTTCCATGGAAAAATAAAGTTGGATCTCTTCCTAACACCGCAAACGAGGCTGAAATTGAGATGGGTTAAAGACTTACCTATGGGGATGCGACCCGGAATGGGAGTTGGGTATCTGCGGCTGGGTAATGGCTGACCTCAAGGCCCAGTGCACACCAGTGTGGTTGAAGCTCGGAACCCTGGGCAGGCCTCAGTGGGGGCTTCTACCCCGGGGGTCTGTCACACACCCCAGCCGAGGTGCGGGCAGGTCCAGTCGACCTGGGGAACCACCCGCTTCCAAGCTGGGTTCCCCACAGACTGTGGGCCTGAGGCCCCTCTCAGTTCCCGGCTCCCTGGGGCTCCCACATGGCAGCTTCCTTCCTCCATAGCCCCTGCTAACAGAGTGAAGGTCATGATCTGCTGTGATCTAATCACAGAGGAACCTCTTCTCTTCTTGGCCGCACCCCCTAGCTCAGAAGTTGGTCCCTCACTTGGGCCCACCCTGGAGAGGAGGTTTCACCACCACGGGAATACTACCAGGCAGGGCTCACTGGGGGCTACCTGAGAAGTCTTCCTACCACAGAACTCTAGAAAAAGGGGAGAATTTCTGAAGACACTGGACAGTGAGTAAACAATGATGGAACGGGTCGAGGTAACTGTGAGGTCCAAAACCAACAAGAAACTCCTATAAATCCATGAGAAGAAGACAGCAAACCCAGAAGGGGAAAAAAAATGTACAAAGGCTATAAATAGTCAATTTACAGAAGAGATTCAAAAGGCTAATTAATAAGCACATAAAGAGATGCTCACATTTATTAGTAATTAGAAAAATGCCATTAGAACAAGATAGCACTTCACACCGTTTAGACTGGCAAAACAGACAGCCGGAGAGTGCCACGTGTTGGCAGGCATGTGGGGCTTTCATCACTGCTGGTGGGAGTGCAGACTGAGGCAGACACCCCGGGAGCAGCCATGCCACCTAGTCAAGTTTAATAGATGTAGATGCTATGACCCAGCAATTCTGCCGCTGGACACATGTCCCAAAGAAACCCTTGCTCTCATCCCAAAGCATGCTCCTTGCAGCATTGCAACCTGGTTGCGACACGGGTGCCCTCTCCTGGGAGAACAGATGGGCATCATGGAACATCTTGTGGGACCAGAAGCATCACACGGTGTGTTTATAGGGCAACGTGCGTCCACGGGACAATCACGGTGCCCTAGAGAAACAGGAAAGACAGGCGGTGAGATAAATAGCACGGTAGCATTTACATAAGTTAAAGATACATGCAAACAAAACAAAAATGCATGCTAAGCAAAATTCACACATTTCCTATAGGAATAGGAGTGACGTGAGGGGCAAAGGGGATAAATATACAACTCAAGAAAGGAGCCACGTACAGACAAAAGATAATCGAGTCCTAAGAGCTGAGGAGTAGGAGAATTGAACCCTCTGTCTCTGAGGGGAAAAACTCAAACAAACCAAAACAGAAAGTTTTGCCTAACCCATCAATCAATTTTGTCGTGTGTGATACTCTACCGCAGGCAAGAAATCCTTGAATTTGGCTTAACCGGGGGCTGCACCAGCTTATTTGACCCCAGGACTCTCATTCCACGTAAGATCTACTGAGAATGGTTAGAATCTGTGCTTGTTGGCATGTGCGTTGGAAAACATAGGTTACGATAAATCAACTTGCTGGCTTTGCATTCACTTCATTGCCCCAGGAGCTCGTTGTGTGTTTATGCTTGTGTGAGTGTGTGTGTGTGTGTACAAATGAATGGTGGTGGTCTCTCCTGGGAATTAATGATTCTATGGATTGGTGCTTTTCTCAGAACTGCTCAAAGAGTTAATTTGGCTGGATATACACTCTTACATGGCTTGTGACTTGTCTTCTCAGGATGCTGAATTATTTCTCTTATTTTCCTCTTGTTCCATTTTTTTCAAATAGCATCTCCCAGTGATCAAGACTGGATACTAGATAATTAAACTTTGGGTTAAGCTCACAGATAGAAGGCATGAGGTCTGAAGTATGCAAACACACACACACACACACACACACACACACACACACGCCATCCGGCTTCCCAAAGAGGTTCTAGCTTCCAATATTATCAGCACCTGGCAGGATGAGACTATTTTATGTAAATGGATTCATTATTATTAATTTCTGCCGGCGCTGAACGATTTATGAACTGCTTTTCGAATGTAGAAAAGTGGTTCATGAATCAGAAGGAAAAATGTTCCCCAAAACTGGCATCGATAAATAACGACTTTTATTCATGGATCCCGCCCATGGTGTCTTTTATCTTCGGGAAGGATGGGATGGAAATTACCAAATCAGTGCGGGGGTGGGGGGCTGGGACAAACACGGAAGCAGGGGTCAAGGAATCCCAGAGGTGGTTGCTGAGGCAGCTCCAGGGGTGGGTGGCAAGGTGCGCTGGCTGAGGTTACCCTCCCCGCCCTTTTCCTCCCAAAGCGCTTTCTCCTCTCTCCTTTCTCTCATTCGTGAATCAAAGTGCTGGATTAAAATAGTTTTGCACTTTTCCAATTGCAAATGAGATTCAGCAGGTATCCAGTCGTCTGGAGAAAAAAAATCTTCATTTGCCAATCACACTTTGATTCATTGTCCCAGGATAGACCGCAGAGGAAAGCCGTGCAAAGTGCAGTGGCGGCCGGAGGTGCTAGTTCCAGGTCTTTTGTCTGGAGAGACTTGCAGAGCCACTCTGGACCTGCAAGGCAAGGGCAGAATTTAGGGAGTCCACCAAACACTGCTGGAGCGCACATTTCTAAGATCTGAAGTCGGCGGCAACAGGGCTCTTTGGTATCAGTTTTACAGTATTATTTCCAGGTTCAGTTTAAAAAGACCCTAAATGCAGCTGGACTGCTGCCTTTGCTGCCTCACAGGCCACGAGGCAGATGGGCAAGGGCTTCCCAGCTTTGGCAGGCAGAGGGAATTCGAGACCGTTCCTAAAGCCCCAAGACCTTGTCAAAGGGCTACCTCTCTTACCTAGAGAGAGGGATTCAAGTGAGCCATCCCCCACTGCCTCCAGATGGGAACACAGCTAGCGAGTCCTCCCAGGGATTTGGAAGTTCATAGGCTGTCTGCACCAGTCTCTAGAGAAGCGATAAATCAAGCTACAAATAATCTGGAGCAGCCTGAAGCTACAGGGGAGTTCCCACTGTTGGATTAATGCGAACACATACCCACTTGGGGGAAATGGGGGCCAGAGAAAGAAAAACATTGCTTGAAGTGGTGGCCCCCGCACTACCTGCCAGCTCACTCAATCAACTTTTGCCCGGAAATAAGCATAAAATTGAACCATGAATCTGCAGTCCCTTCTGGGTCTCATTCCCACATGTCTCTCCTTGGGTGGTCATCTCATGGTGTGTGATTCTAGCGCTTTAAAATATTCATTTTTAATACAACTACTTAATCTAGTGTTCCACTGCAGAAACAGTGATCTGTTTCAACACCCGAAGATAAATTGGAAAACCAGTTGTGGGAATCCTGAAAGCTCATGTGGCCATTTCCAAAGGGATGCCTCACAGGCTGGATCTGCTTTAATCCCCAGATAAGACGGGGCCTCACTGCCTTAGTTGGTTGGCTTTCCATATTAATGAACTCCTTCCTACCTCTTAACCCCATTGTGAATAAGCAGAAAAGCACCTTTGAAGCAAGTCAGTAAATAAATATATTTTGTTCTGTTTCTTTGTGCAACGAGTTAATCCGTGCAACATTTCTGGACAGCAAATGAACACCACTCTTATTTAAAGGAAGAAAAACTAAGATGCAAAGAAGGTAAGTAGTCTACTGTGACATGTCAGAAAGTTGGAATCAAATTAAGATGAAAACTTTCCATTTCTGAGTCTTCCTCCCAGAGATGTATCCATTCAGTTCTTGAGCACCTTCTAGCTTCTTCCACCACTGTGCTGGCCCACGTGGATATAGCCATCAACAAGACCAGGAGAGCCCTAGCCTGCCCGCAGGGAGATTATACCCCAGTGGCAGGAAAGGACAGTAATAAGATGCCATAATGAAATAAAACAGGATAATGAAGAGATGGCTATTTTTTTTCTAGCAAATCGGATGGTCAAGAGAAGGCGTCCAATAAAAAGAAGGATACGGCAATGTGGAGAACTGACAGATAAGTCCAAATAGACAGACAACGGTGCATGTGAACATGACAAACTCAAGGGACAAACAGGGCCAGCCCCGGACGTGGCAAGGGGAAGGGAGGAAAAAGATGAGTTTAGAAAAGCCAGCTGAGTCAAATCATGCCAAAGCAATGATAAGATGCTCCAATTTTATTCTTCACGTCATGGGATGATTTGTTAGATGAGTAACCAGGAAGGTTAGTTTCAATTACTTTATTACCATGGAACTTCACTGAGGAAATCACACTCAAAAACCAAAAAACCAAAACAAAAACGCAAAGAAACATATTTTCTCAACCTATTGGCAAAATCGGTCCTCAGGGAGAAAGAGTGGACTGGCTGTCCTTAGGAACTGAGTAAACCACCTATTGCCTTTAAATATCTCCGCTGGTCTGATTGCTCCAATGTAAGCAAACCTCTTTGCTACTCAGGACACCAAAGGTTGTCCAACTCTGAAGAAGTAGGGGTTGAAAGAAAAGGCATTTGGGAATTAAATATATGCTTCCATCAGTTGAACTTTTATACAGATTGACTGTAGTGAAAAATTAGAGCTTTGTGTAATCCAATAGAGTAAAATCAAATGCCCCAAATAAATAAATTGTTGTCTTTTTTTATTAGCTTTCCATCACCCGCAGATCCATTTGTAAGTTGCATTGTGTCACCTCTCTTTTCATTTGTAATGTTGCCTTTGAAAACTGTTTTGTTTATTTGAGCTCAGCAATCAGGCTTAAATGTACCAATATATATTGTTCTACAGTGTATATTTTTTCTGTCTACCAAAGACATAGTGACTACTCCTTTTATGGGAAACCAGTTATTAATCCAATAAGTCTGCATGAATCAATATCTTTGTGAAATGACACCGTGTTCAAGTTATTTTATGTTATGTTGATGGTTAGCTAATTTTGGAATGGAGACATTTCTTCTAGAAACAGACATAGTATTATTTAGTGGTGAAAACGTCAATCACTCTAGGTTGTATGTCTTTGTCTGGGCAGAAGAGGGCAGATTTATTGAAGGAAATGCAGCTGTATATTCCTTGCCGCACTGTGACCCAAAACATCCATTTTACTTAAAATTTTATTTGGCAAAATGGAATCGACTGCAGTCACTAGCAGGAAGGTGATGCCAAAAGCCATTGTTCTTGGGTTCTGGCTCAGTAGTCTTACTGCAGGCTGATATGGTTACCAGTATCAGCAGGGCATCAACACAATGACATTTTTCTCTGTTGACAGAAATCTGCATAATACAAAGTAAGTTTGTAAAATTTAGTCTGGGAAAACCCACTTCAGTAGAACTACTTTTTCCCCATATCTAACAGCCTGCAGAGAAGGGTGTGGTCCGCAGATTCTCCATTGACCCTGAAATCTCTTCTTCCCCAAGGCAATTCGCTTTCCCCTGCCCCTCCTCTCCTGCTGGTGTTTTACACCAAACCAAAGGTGTGGGGAGAAGAGAAGGAAGAATGGACACAGGAGGTGAGGGACAAAGAGACAAAGACGTGGAGGCTCAGACCTGGTCCATAACTGCTGGCAAGATTGGACAAAGAAAATTCACAAGCACGCATGAATTTAACAGTCATTTGGGTACGGAGCTAGCCAAAGGAGTTTAACTGAGTTATAGGTAAAATGCTAACTTAGGGACGTACTTCCATCCCTGAGTGAAACAAGAAAGTGCTCACGTATCACAGTAAAGAATATCTCTTCTAAGCCAGTAATCGATATCAACACGAGCAGTGGGATAAGAAAGGCATGTGTGCCTCATTTTTCCTTCAATGGCTGCCATGAGTCATATCTCCCAGTGTCCACACTCTCCCAATAGATTCTGGGCTGGGCCACGTTCCCTGCTTTTGCTCACAGCTCATCCACAAACAGGAAGCAAACACAGGATGGTACCTTGGAGCTGCCCTGTTGGAGCACTGTCACTTGTGAAATCACAGGACTAGAGAACATTCAAGCACCACTTCTCTGAAAAGGTTAAAACCTTTTAGATGTATTATCTCACGCATCCTTACGCAGCCCTCTGACTTAGTTACCCTTACAACGCCCATTTCACAGATGAAGAAACCAAGGTAAAGGGGTCCAAAGAAGGGAGTGCCTTGCCCAAGGTCACACAGCCGGCAAGTGATGGGCCGGATGTAGACAAGGCTGGATGGGGTTTGAGGCCAGCTGCCGCTCTGGTTGAGAGAGAAGTGAACTCGGTGTTTCCCTCCTAAGTTGCAATCACCCCCCCGCCCCACCAGACAATCGCCCTGCCTCCACCACCCAAATAAGTGTGAAAACTTAATTGCTTTTAGGCAAGGAAAACTGGAAGAGTTTTATCAGTTTCTGGCCTTTGATTATTTCCCCAGAGGGTCCTCTCTCCTTGCATGGGGCCTTACTCATACTGCTCCAAAAGAACACATCAGGACATCGGTGATACAAGAACATTAAGGATGGGATGAGTTTATGTGCCCACAAAAGACACAGAGTTGAAAATCTGAGAGCTCTTGCCTGAGAGTCCTGAGGGGTCTGAAGATTTTGTAGGGTCCAGAGAAGCTTTTCACCTCCCACCTAATGGAACACACTGAAATGAGGTTTGGGCACATCCTGGCCTCCTCCAGAGCAGACATCTGCTCATAGAAGTGTGGTCCATATAGGGACACCGAATATTGAGTCCTGTCAACCACACCCCAAACAGGAGTGTTTGCTCTAACTCCTCCCGGTCCAAAGCCCCATTTCATCTTATCCCACTTATGAGTAAAGGTGCTCATAAGCTTTGAGGACTCCAGAAATTGGGAGGGGCAATATGGAAACATGAGACACCAAGAAGGAAGTCCCTTCCCAAGACCCCCAGAATACAGGGTGGCCCAGTCAAGGGCAAGGTCTGGGTTTTAACTTGCTGCTGTCCCCACCAGCAGGGTCCGGGGGAAAGATCCACACACAGGACCTATAGCAGGGCACACACGATTTCCTGCTGTCTGGAGGATGGAATAGGAGTAGGGCCAGAAGGGGTCACTTGCTTCACTTACGTTGAGGTAGAGCTCAGACCAGCTGTGCAGAGAGCAGGCACTTTTAGGTGTGTGAGTGAGCAACTGCCTGCAGGGTGGGCTGGGGGTCGGAGTGCCCTGTGAGCTGCCTGCTGACTCAGAAGGCAGGACAGGGCCAGCTAACCTTACCGCCATACTTCTTTCTTGCTATCAAAGTTTTACATGAAATCTATGGATTGACAGGGTCCATCCCCCAAAGAGATTCTGAAAACAAATGTCACCTACAGGAGGCAAACCTCCATTGTTGACATTTAGTGATTACAGTATGGGGAGTAAGAGGTAGGGGGTGAGCTCACAGAGAGATCCTGTGTGGGCTGGGGCCAGCCTCGTCTCTCTTTTGTCCTATTTCTTAATTGTGGGACAGGACACCTTAATCTCAACTCACCCAGAGTCCACAGTCCACACATTGGCCCCAGGTCAAAGTCAGAAATGAAATTCCGCTGCAAGGCTCCACCATCTCAAGGGCTTTCTCTCAACCTGCGTGTCTCTCAGAGTCCTGATCCCTTCTACAGATACCATTCATTCTCTGGAGAGAGAGGCTTCCCCACGGGCGGGGAGTGGAGAGGCTGCTTCCAACCAGCTGGGACAGCAGCCTGCCTTCCTTCACATCCCCTAGGGATGTCTAAAGACATCCATCTGCCCAAAGGCATCTCTGGTCCTGAGCCCTGACCCCAGGCCCCAGCACTTTGGTTCCAGTTCAGCAAGGAGTGTTGCCCTGCTTCCTCAAAGACGCTCAGAAAGCCCTGAGGTTGAAAACTGGTATTTTTCAGGAGGTCTTGTGCAGGCTTCCTTTATCCCAGGAAAGGGCCTTTCTGAAGGTGGACCAGAGAGAGAGAGGAGTCTTGCAGGAAGTGTTCTCAGTTCTGCTGGGGTTCACTTCCCTCCCTTCCGATCTCTGGGTTCCTTTAATGAAATGGTCTCCATCCCAGGAAGGAAAACCATTTCCCTGCAAACTATAAAATCTATTGCTGAGCGCTGCAATGAGAATTAACCTTGATTACCACAGTAATTTACTAATCAAAACTGGAGACCTGCTAATCAAGCTAGAATTGCCAGCTGCTTGATTTTTATAGTAACATAACCAAAATTGAACATTTGGTAAACAAGGGGTGTGGGTTTGATGGGGAGACTGGAAGGAGGGGAGGGAGGGGCAGGGCCTACCAGGCCGGAGTGAGGTTGGCATTTGTGCCATCGTCCCGTCAGCAGGGAGAGCGGAAACAGACTAGCAGCGGAACCCCATGGAAATGCAGAGACTTCTCCTGAGTGGGACAGCCCACTGGAACACATACAAAGGGTGAGCTGGGGAACAAATAGGCTTTTCCCAATCTGTCTTGTCTCAGGTTGGGTTCTTCCAGGAGCCAACCCTTAGACGAGGACACCAGTGTTAGCATTTGCGTGGCAGGTAATCCCAGAAAGCATCAATGGGGAAGCAGGAAAGGGAGACGGGCAAGGGAAGGCAAGTAATGCAGGAGGTGCTGGGGAGCTGACTACGGCTGTGGGCCACCGGAGCTCAGGCCTGCTGAGACTCACGGGGACACTGTGCAGAAGGGGCCACAGGTTGGTCTCCCCCACCACCTCCCCCATGCGGCGGAAGCTATTATGGGGCAAAGGATGCTCCCAGGGGTGTTACCTTCCTGGCAGTCTGGGCTGCCTCACCTGCAGGTGGGCAGGCTTCTGTGGCCGGAGGAGCCTGCCCCAGGAACCGGTCACTTGGGAGCACCCATGAGGGCGCAGGTACGATACAGGTGATGCACCTGCTGCATTGGCTACACCACACAACTATTCCTTGAGCTCCACTCCTGTAGGAGACAGCAACCTCTCTGAAATGAGTCTTCTTGAGAAAGAAGGTGCCATACTCCTTCACGATTGTTGTACAAGCTGCTCACTCTGACAGGGATGGTCTCAGCTAAGGAGCCTCTCCCCCACACTAAATGACCTGTTTTGTGCCCAGAGCATCTTTCCTCTCTGCCCTGTACAACACCTGCCATTCTGTGCTCTTGGATTTCTATTTCTATCCCCTCCTCCTAGACTGGAAACCACTGGAAGACTAGGTTGTGTCTTTGCATCCCTCAAGTCTAGAAGAATTCCTGGCACATGATGGGTTCTCAGTAAGTCTCTGCTGATCAGATGACTTGACCAATGAACCTGGACGAGGGGCGACGGAGGAACACACCTGCGCAGGGGTAGCCTCAGCATCTACAAAAATCCTTCCTCGTGCATGACTCCACTCCACCTTCAGAGGGTCCACGGGATGGCGAGACAGACATAATTATAATGCCACTTACTCACAGGAGGAAACAGACTGCTGGGTTCAGGCTAGGCTCAGCTACTTGGGACATCCACTCAATCACCTCAAGATGTAGGTAGTTGGGTGGAGAACTGAACCCAGATGGGCTGACCCGGAGCCACTGAGGCTGCCCGGACCACAGAGTCCCCCCCACCATATGACTCCAACCTGGGGGTCCTTCCTTCAAAGACCACACTCATGTCTGACCTCTTCCTGACACCCACAGGATGGACAGCTTGGCAGTTAAGGGCGGGCTTACCAGCGTTTGTCTTGACTGGCTTTGTGTCCTATGTTCAGTAAGTATTTAATAATTCACAATGACAATCAAGGGCACTCTGTATTAGCATGTCTCCCTGAAAGAAGTGCTCCTGACTGCAGAGATCCGGCGGAAGGGGGCGCTGCTGGTGGAGAGCAAGCCTCTTCAGGGGCTTGACGCAACACAGAGGGGGTGTGAATTAAGGGAAGGGGCAAGGGGCACAGGCAAGGTCATGGAAGGCCACAGAGACTACCTGCACACGTCAGCACCTCCAGTCCTAGATCTCACAAGACCGCCTCAAGAATGTGCCACTGTTCCGAGACCTCTCATCTTGGCCTTGAGAAAGGACATGGAGAAGCTTTTTCCCCAGTGAAGATAAAGCCTGCATGATAGTCCCAGAGCTGGTGCAGCGCTGGCCTGGAGGAGAGACCAGGGAGAGGACTAGACAGCAGTGGGGGATCCTAGCCTGGTGAGTGACAGCCTACAACACCCAGAGATGACAGGCTGCCATTTTTAATGCAGCAATGGTGGATGAGGAAAATGAGAAAGGTCTGAGCAGTCCACACAACAGACAGAGCGCCCGAGGGATTTGTAGGAAATCTCTCTGCCTAGAATGTTTTCAGAGTCTGGAAAGACCAGAGGCTGGGGAAGAAACCCCTCTGAGCAATTTATTGGCCACCTGCTCTTGATGCCATGGAGGTAGCGATACTGAGAGACTCACCATCCAGCACCATGGACAAGGAGAACAGGCTGTCCAGGACAAATTTCTTCCCCTGTTCTGCTCTCAGTTACTGGTGATGGCAGGAACCTGCCCAGAAGGCTTCGAAGGGCTGAGCGATGGGGGTGCTATAATTCTGTCCCCTGCCCACCCCACATCTCAGTCTCCCTGAACATGATTCAAAGCAATGTCTAGCAAGAAAGCTACCGACTGCCCTTCCTGTGTAATCAGCTTCACCAGGAGCTCAGTAGTGAATGTGGTCAGTGACCACCAAGGGAAGGCAGCCCCAAGGTTGCCGTGGGTATAGGGACCTCCGGCACATCTGTCTGGCTGACTTCCACCCTGCCACCCTCCTGTACTGTGTACGGCCCCAGAGCCAGCCGGGGCTCTTGTAAAATTAACTTAATTACTCAAAAAATTCATGAATATGTTCTTACTGTAAAAATTAAAAGTGAATCTTCTGTGGCCTTCCCTGTTCCAGTCCCCATACATTACCACTGGGGTGTGCAGCCCTCCAGACACTTCCCTTGTATTTAGATAGGAAATGTAAAGCATTGCTGGGGTGGGTTGTGGTTGTTCTTGCTGTTCTTGTCGTCTACGTAAATACAACTCGGATGCTGCTTCGCTTCTCAGAGGTGAGCTGTACATCTTATATCTGTCCACTATTTTCTCCTTTCCTTAGTGATGGGCAGTTTGGTTAATTTTGGACATCACTACTGCTGCACCATACTAATGTAAGCATCCTTCCGTGTGACTCCTTGGGCAATATTGTTCTAGTGTATTAGTGTACATTTAGAGAGAGAATTCGGGAAGAGCAGAAGATCTGCACCTTTTCAGTCATACTAGGCATTACTAATCTGTTCCCCTAAGGGTTTGCAATATGTGCAGCCCCACTCAGTCTCCTGCCCTCCCCTCCCCACTCCACAGTGCTTTATATTGTCAGATTCCAAAGTTCTGCCAATTTGGAGCATGTGATGCTGTTTTCTTCTACCTGTCACAGACAGCTGGTGAAACTGAGCAGCTTTGGGTTTGGGGCCATTGGATTTTATCTGAGAAGTCCTATCATTTGCCCATCTTTCTATTGAGATGTTGGTCTTTTATTCTTCATTTGTAGTTATCTATATATTGACACACATATATTTTGGATACTAGTGCTCTTAGTTACCTTAAGTGTTTCAAGTCATGAAGGCTATTTCTCCTTCTCGAAATTCTCTTCCTCCTACTTTCTCATTTTTCTACTTGGGAGCATCCAAGTACTGCCTAGGAAGTATCTTTACATCTGGCACCTTCTGGGGACGTTTTCCCCATCTCACCTCTACAAAGCAGAAAGCCCCAAGTCTGACACTCCCTGCTAAGAAGCTAAGTGCCCTTACATTCTGCTTTCTTAGAGCTTTATGATTAATAAAAGCCATGAGTTCTGATTATTCCAAAGGACAGAGCTGGATTGTACATGCTCGCACCTCTTCTCTGGTGTGTGTGGAGGACACAATTAATTAATCAGTGAACTCCCTCAACCCAGTCTGGATTTGGCCTCAGAATCCTTCCTAACAATAGTGACCACCACTACGCCATTGGAGTTTGCATGTAAGAAAATCTATATACTGTCTTTGCCCCTGTGTCATCAAGTACATCTTAATCATCCCAGTTAGCAGGGGAGTCAAAGCCTCTCCACCTCACAATGATTATCATTAAAAAGAAAAACCCAGCTGATTGGTTTGACCACACCATTTGGAAATATGATTATAACAACAAGCTAACATTTAGTGAGTGGTTACTACGTGCCAGACATGGTGTAAAATGTCTTTTCTCATTGAACCTCAGGGCTCAATGGAATTGAGTAGAATAGTGTCATGTCCTGGGATAAAGGCAAAAATGGTCCCTCTGCTGCTTTCAGCCCGACCCTTCCTCTCCTAGATGTATGCTGCCAGACATCAGCTCTTCTTTCCACCTGCACCATGGTTAGTTAGCATGCTTATCTTCTGAGATGTTCAAGAACTTACTGGAGCACAGTGAGTCTTCTTGCCTTCATGATCTGGAGTGTAGATCTTAGCTCAGCGGGAAAAATGATAGAATGACACTTCACTGGATAGTCATGCCCACCTGGAGCAGGTGCTAAGGGGGGCCCGGCAGACCTGCCTGTAGCAGGTTGTGATGCTCATCTCTGGCTGCTCTGAGTGCCGGGTGGTAACAAGTACACACATCTCCCAAGAATTGTCCTCAACCCTTGGGAGTCACCTCACCTGGAAATACGTGGGAAGCAACCCCCTTTCCCCTTGAGGTGGCCTCAATCAATGGCTGACTGAAACGGCCAAAACCCCTTGACTCAAGGCGAGGCAGCTCTTCGTGTCATTGACACTCCAGAGCTTCTTCCCAATGGGACTGAGGATAGACTCCAGCTGAACCGTATGGTACCATTGCCGGGCTTCCTCCCCTTCCTCCTCCACCTCCTCCCCACCAACCCACAGGTTCCCTAGGAGACCACTTCTTCCAAAAATCCTTGGCTTGAATTCTCTAGGTACGCTTTGTTCCAGCATCAAAATTTCTGAGTATCTTTACTTAAAAACCATCGGGCTTTATTTAGTTATCAATTACCCAAAAAACCACGCAGTCCTCTCCTTTTGCCTTTGCATTTATAAACAGACCCTTAATGCTGAAAGTTCTTTGTTCCTTCATCCTCAGATATCCTATTAAAATAGGAGGCAAAGGTCATCAGACCAATTTTTGATATGGAAACACCAAGTTGCAGATAGGAGGACTTGTTCATGAAATCTCCATCTAGCAAATGTCACAGCTCACCTGGTATTTGGGTTGAGTATCCTTTTCTGTCGAGCTGCTTTGGGCTTCAGGCTGAGCCTTATGCACCACGCCTTCACTTCCTTGGATCAGAAGTCAAGCCCTGCCCTAATGCGACCAATGAGTCCAATGTGGCCCATCCCACTTTGGTCAAAGTCATCAGGAATTTTCTGGGTTCTGTCCTTTTCTCAGGGGCTTCTTCAAGTTCGTACATTTCAGGGGCTGGTTGGGCAGCTAGTCAGCTTTTGCTGTCTTCCCTCTGATCTTGCCGGCTGTCTCCCGGACAAAGCTTTATCTAATTCTCCCTGCATCTCCCTAGCAAGCGGAAAGTGTATGCAACAACTCCGGATGGAGCTTCTGGTCAACCTGTCCTTTCCTACCCCTCACTTGGGGACAGATGCCTCTTTTTAGAATTTCATTTCAAGGCAACAAACTAGCTGGAGGTTGCCAGGTAGAAAGGCATATCAAGAGAGCAACTGAGCAGCAATTATTTAAAGCCCAGGTCTCTTTCTCTCTTTTGCATCAATATCTGAGACGATGACTCTCTCTAGGGAGGGCGGTGAACCCTGTGCTCTCAGGACTGTGATGTGAGGCCAGAACTTCAAAATGGCAGAGGACGAGAGGGAAGAAGAAGAGGGGAGTTTTCGTGTTGCAGCAGGGCGGTTTCCAAGTTCATGCCAATTTATTCCACAATAAGAGCAATCCGCCTCACTTTGCCAAATCATGCAATCCTTCTCTCCCCATTACATCAAGGAACGGGAGATGGTAACAAACAGCATTACGACGTCACAAATCAATTTTATTGAAAACGTATTAGGTTTCAGTAAAACCGAAGGATCAGACACCGGAAGAGAGGAAGCCAGGGGAGAGGAGACAGCGTACCAAGATTTACTTCTGAGTGCTACAAAATATTGAACTAAAAATAACATTAAAGATGAAATTTGTAATGAATCTCAAGCTGCTAAATTCCCCAAGGCTGGGTCTGCCAAAGGCTTTGCTGCAATCCTCTGTTCTTTCCTGTCTTTATTTAAATATTTTATACAGTTGTCTATGTTCATGTGCAGCGTGAACTGTCATGTATATTTCAGCCCACTCTAAAATGGATCTTAGGCTACCTCAAGCTGAGCACTGCATGGAGTGGGTCTGAGCGGAGAGGTAGGTGGGGATGGGAAGGGTAAATGAAGACAGATACTTAATGTACTTGTTGTGTACTTAGATTTGGCTGTCATGGTTTCTGCCTTAAACCTGATTTGTAATTCTATGGGTTTTGTGACATTATAGTGAGATGAGATGTGCGTAAGACTCCCATTTAGCAGGGACATTGATGGACATATGAGTTAAAGAGAGTGGTTGACGGGGAGAGAGTCCGGATTTGGACCCCGAGGCTTAATGCTCATGGAAGAACTTGCTCCATCTGTAGCCGTAGTATTTCATGCTTTTCTGTACATTAGACTTTGCCAAAGTGAACTTTTGGAAGAATAAAGCATTTCCAAGATAAATTCAATTTTCTCTAGTGTTGAACTTAACTTTCTATGTCACTTAGTGATTTACTCGGGTCTGGGTGAAAGTGTGCATTTTGCTGGTTCTCACACCGAGGGGGAGGATGGGGAGTGGATGGGGGGCCAGGGAGAAAGTGAACGAGGAGCATAGGGCAGTGGGTGTGGAAGGCCTGGGAGGGCCCTCTTGGACTCCTCACATAGAAGCCTGTGTGTGTGTGTGGGGGGGGTAGGTGTGGGGACGCGTCCTCCATAAAGTTCCTGTTTTGTCCTAAGAGGCCGACAGGCTGGGTGCCTGGCACCTCAGAGCACTGCACGCAGAATCTGACGAAGCACTCTGTTCTGGGCAAGGCAAGTGCGGGGTGGAGGGTAGGGTTCCTTGCAGCCCCCTTCCCTTTCACAGGCTGCTGTTGCCCAAGTGCCACCCAGACTCGGTCATCAGACCTCCTGGTGGTGCCTTTCCCTGCAGCCCGAAATAGGAGGGACCGCTTCGGACCGCTTCTTCTCTCCCAGCACCCAGTAGAAGGAATTCCACTCCATTCTGCTCCTGGTCCTTCCCCCTTCCCCTGACACATTCCCGGAGAAAACTCTCATCCTGGACCAATCAACACCTTCACCTTTGGGGGCTCCCTCAAGTGCTCCAATTTCTCGTGCTGTTGCTGGGATCTGCAGGGTGTCTCCTAAGATGGAACGATGGTTCCCGTAGAAACATTTGTGGGGGCAAAAGGAGAGAGGTGTAGAGGGAACCCCAGGGCCCCAACACTGGCTTTTCTCTAAGAGATCTACAATAAATATAATCATATTTGGCTTTTCCAGTGTGTACCCGGAATACCCAGAGCTGAGTGGCTTTCTCCCCTCACATCCTGCTCCTCTGTCCCCGCTTTAGGCTCCCCTCTTACTCTGTGTAGGACCCTGCAAACACCAGTGCAGTCAGACTCTCACTGGAGTACCATGATGGGAACTCAGCCAACCTTAGTATCGGGGATTGAATGGTCCTCAAAATACTATGCCCACATCCTAGCCCTCAGAATCTGTGACTGTGACCTTGTTTCAAGGTCTTTGCAGATGTAATTAAGTTAAGGCTCTTTGATGAATTCACCCTGGATTATCTGGGGGAGGGGAGGGCTAAATCCAATGATAAGTGTCCTTACACAAGATGGAAGAGGAGAAGTCAAGGACAAGACGGAGGCAGAGAGTGGCATGATGCGGCCACAAGCCAAGGAACACCTGGACGCCCCAGAAAAGCCAAGGGACAGATTCTCCCCTGGAGCCTGTGGGGGGAGCACAGCCTGCTGACACCCCCCTGTCAGTTTACCAGAATGGTGGGAGAACGCTTGCCCGTTGCATTGGGCTGGCCAATGTGTGGTGATGTTATGGCAGCCCTAGGAGGCTCATGCATGCTCCAACTCCTGGTTTCTTCACTTATATGGGAGTGATCTCACGTGCATGTAAACTTTGAGACGTGTGGACATGTCAAGGTGAGGGGGAGGTCACCAAGAGCTGGCATGGCACTGCCACTCAGGGATGGAATCCTCCTCCCTTCCCAACAGCCCCTCTCTAATAGCCATGTATTATGGACAATCGTCTTGGCCCTTGGTCTTCCCTTTGCCTGCAGGAACCTTGACCACCTTCAAACGGCGCTGAAGCTCATTCATTCTGTCTTAAACAACCAAGTCAACTCTGACTCGGAAGGACGGCCTTGCCTCTGGGATGTGCAGCCAGGCCCCAGGTCACTCCCTCAGCTTCCCTGTCTCCCTCAGCAGACCAGCTGTCCCGGCCTCTTTAGGACAGAAGATAAAAATCCAAGGGTCCCCAGTGACTATAACCAGCACGTCGATGGGAGGAGACTGGTTCCTGGAACCTCCCTACCTAACTGTGCAGGGAGGAGGTGACTGGCACAGCGTGGGTCAGACATCCACTCTAGTTTCACTTCACAAAGACCATGGCGAGAAGGCCATCTAGGGCCACATGGCCCCCAAGCATCAGTGTTGGCAACTGGGGTCTGTTCTCGGGCAATGGGGCAGCGGGTAGGGCAGATTCCCTCCTTCTGCCTAAAAACCTCAACCAATGCCCATCATCCCATCCGGTCATGGGCTCTACAATGGGATAGATTTCTCTGGGGGGGATCAAGCCTGGCCAGGCCCTCCCCCAGTGGGCTTCTGTGGTCCTGGTTTCTCTGCAGTGATTTGATTTTGCAGGTAATAAAGAGGGCTGTGTGGCTGGGGATGAAGGGCTGGGGTCTGGGGGACAACTTCACTGTGCATCTGTAGGAACCCTCCCTCTGGACCCATGTTGGCAACAGAACTCTTCTGGGGAGTCTTGTCAGGTTACATGTATCTTGAGACTTCTGGAGAGTGGGACCCATCTAAGCGTTGGGACCATCAAGAACCCCCAAGGCCTTGGAAGAAGCCAGGGCAGAAGCCAAGGCTTGCCGCATCTAGAAAGACTGGAGGGCTGCCCTTTTTCTCTCCCTTCTGCACCCAGCCAGGCTCTGCCTGCACACTGGTTTATCCTAGATTAAGAACTCAGCTATTTAGTAGAAACGCCTGGGCATGGTATCCACTATCTGGGGTCTTTATCCATGCCTTTCCCCTTCCTGTGTCCTCAGTCAGGCTCTCTGGGCCTCAGTCTCTTCGTCTGCAAAATGGGCATGCTAAGGCCAGCCCCTGCTGGCGGTGAACATCCCAAGAGGTGCTTTGAGAAGGGAAATCATTACGCTGACACAAGGCTTCAGCACAAATCAGGGTCACAACGCAGGGTCCTTTGGCCTTCTTATTTTGAAAGCAGAGTTTTCACCTGTGGGTGCGGAGTCGCGCCCCTGGGACGCCCGGTCGGGGAAACTCTGGGAGTTGGCCTGGTGTTCCTTCTCATACAGAGAAGAGTCAGGCACGGGCGGGGCGGCCCGCCGGGGCGGCCTGCCTGTCTTGCTGCCGTTCTGCTAGGTTAACTCCCAGTGGGAATGTGCCCTGCCCTGCCCTCTCTTTGTCCCCTTAACCTCCCTGTGTTTCCTCACTGACCCTAGGCGTGCACTGACTTGTGACCCCTTTGCTGCCGGCAGAATGCAGGCATTCACACGCAGGGACGACAAGGTGATGATTAGCTCTCAGAAACCTTCGCCAAGGGGTGGGGGTGGGACCGGGCTGTCTCCTGGGGAGGCCACAAAGCCGCAGCCTGATCTGTGACCCCGGGCTCTTGCGTACCCAGGAGGACACGTGTCCTGGGGAAGTTGGCCAAAAAGTGGCTGAAAGGGGAAAAGGGACTGCACATTTGTGGACTGAATACTGAAGTCAACAAGCCGACATCTAGATACCCGGCCTCTGCCTGGTGACCAAGGAAAGCATGTGTTCTAGGCACAACAGCCCCCCAGAATGTCAGCTTCTGTCTTAGTCTGTCCGGGCTAGTATCACAAAGTACCACAGATGAGGTGGCTTATAAACAACAGAAGACTGTTTCTCACAGTTCTAGAGGCTGGGAGTCCAAGATCAAGGTGGAGCTCTGGCAAAGGCCTTCTTCCCAGTTCCTGGCCATCACCTGCCCTCTGTATCCTCACATGATGGAAGGCATTATAAGGCACTAATCCCATTCATGAGAAACCGATCCCCATGACCTAATCACCCCCAAAGGCCCTACCTCCTTGCAACATCATCTGTGAGGGGTAGGATTTCAACATCTGAATTTTGGGAAACATTCGCATTTAGCCCACAGCTGGTCCTAACCCCTGGAGCTGTGAATGTCACACCAGAAGGAAAAGGGGTCTTTGCAGATGTGATTGAGTTAAGGATCCTGAGATGATGATATTATCTCGGGGATCCCCAAATGCATCCCAGGTGACCTTATAGGAGGGAGGCGGAGGAGGTTTGCCCATGCAGAGAGCAGAGACAGGTTTGAAGATGCTGGGATTGAAGGTCGCAGTGCCACGGCCACCAGCTGGAGAATGTCGACTGCCACCCCAAAGCTAGACGAGACAAGGGGTGGATTCTCCACCAGAGCTTCCTGAGCAAGCAAGACCATGCCAACACCTTGATTTGGGCCCGGGGATGCTGATGTTGGGCCTCTGGCCTCTGGAAATGTGAGAGAATAAACGTCTGTTTTAAGTCCCCCAGTTTGGCCCATTTGTGACAACAACCCCAGGAAGCTAATACAGCTCACTCCAGTAGAACCGGTGCTTACGGCGCCCGCTCCTAGGGTCACAGGCTGGGGCTCTGCACTCCCAAGCTCCAGGGAGCGGGGGCACACTCAGACCTGTCTTGCTCCCTGACTCTCTTCTGGAGGGCCAAGATCATATGCTGTGCATCCCTGTGTGCCCAAAACTCAGCCCAGGGCTTGGAACAGAAAAATGGACATAAAATTGGTTATTTTGAATTATCAGCACATGTGAGCAGCTAATGAAAAGTGGGTTAGTAAATTAATAGAATGGGGTCTATCGCACGGATGGCAGATATCTTAGAGCATCATATTATATTGCTATTTGTTTTGCATTTTGATGGGCTTCTTCAAACATGTGCCTTGCCTTCCCAGCAAGCCTTAAAGGCTGTTGAAGGCAGGGACGTCCTGCCCTGCAGCAGAGATCTGCACAGGGCTTAGCACTCAGCAGGTGCTCAATGACGATCCACTGATTGATTAGCTGGTGACGGACTAAACACCTGGATCCAGCTGTACCTGAACTTGCTGTCCATTTGTCTACCAATATGTTTCATCTAATCCAATTGGAACTAGCTGTCTCTCACCTGCCATCAAAACCAGTGGCAAATACAGAATGAAGTGCACAGTCTCAGAGCTAGAAGGGAATGCAAATTGATTGATGAGCGTCCAGGTGAAGAGTGGATACTTATTTGCCTTGCAAGGACATCTACCCATTGACTTCAGGTGGACAGGACTGCGAGCCTTATTTTAAAATGTAGAATTACAAGAGTCTCAACCTTCAGATTCCATAACTCTGGGGAAGGCCCAGGAAGCTGTGTTTTTAATTAGGTTCTGAAACAAGGGCAAAGGGCCATTGGTTCCAAGGCCACCTATGGGAGGAGACATTGACAAAGATTCCTGAAATAGAATTAACGAACCTTTCAGCTTTCCGTGGACCTGCCCCTGACGTTGCAAGTTGGCTCTCTGCTTAAACGTAGCCATGAGTTTAAAAATGTGGAAGTGATGAACAACACAAAATCATCTGGCTCCATTTGGGGAGGAGCCCAGCTGGACATCAGTCAGGACCCATTTGCATATGCTGAGGCTCCGGAGGAAAAGCAATTGTTCAGGAGGAAGCATGAAAACGCAGTGTAGAGAAAATTGCAACAAGGCACTGAGTGAGCACAGGGTGGACACCCTGAGAGATTTTGGTATAAGCATGTCTTTTTTTTTTTCAGGGTTGGCAATTATTTCTGAAAATTATGGATTTTGGGCATTTGCTTGGGTCAAAGCAACTGCCACTCTAGAGGCCAAACTCGGGGCCAGAAAACATGTGCTTTTAGCTGAGTGTTTTTTTCTCTGAGACGGGGCACGTCCTCTGCCCAGAGACCACCCTCACTTTGCCTCTCCTGCCTGGAGGGTTACACATCTGCCCTGATTTACCCTGGACATGCAGCGATCCCTCGACCATCTGTGTGAGAGCGGATGGGGTGCATGGCAGAAGTCACAATGGTAAACAAAGGAAAAGCTTGAAACCGGGAGTCAAAAGGGCTCCTTCCCCTCCCAGGGTCCTCAGCATTGCCATTGTGAAATGAGGAGAAGGGGCTCCATCAACCTGGGCACTCAGCACTGGGGGGAGTTGTAAGGGTTTGAGGCAGTGCACGGACAGCCCGTTAAATAACAGTAGACACCATGTTGAGAAACGTGCCCATGCTTGAATTCTTTCTGTCCCTCTGCTTACATCAAGGTCAAAGACACCTTTGGCATCGTTCTCACAGTTTGCTCATCTTTTTCACAAGGGAATAGACATAAGGCTCAGAACTCTAGGTAAGCGGAAGTTTCTAGCTAGCATTTAACAATGTCGTCTTGTTCCCGTTTTATTCTAGGCAAGCGATCATGGTCTTACACTCATAGTAGTGATATCAAAGGTTCCTTCCAAATAAATGTGTGTGAGTATGAAGGATGGGGAAAATGGAAAAAATGCACTGGTAAATCCAGGTGCGGATGTCAGGTGGAGAAGAGTAGCAGACACCTGGTGCTTACCTGGGGATACCTGAACCATCTTGTCCCTGAGAACCTTCCCAGCCCATCGTTCTGCAAGGCTTTCTAAGAACCGGTCACTGATTTCAACCAGCCACTTCTTGTCCCTCACTTCCATTTAGGGGCTAGACCTTCAGTGACCACAGACCATCTAGCACAAAGATTGCCTTTCTTTTCCGGCTGAAACCTCCAACCTCCAGCCATAGCAAATGCCCCCTGTCTCTCATCGCATTCATGAACGTCTGCACCATCTTGGATTCCCATGACACAGATATTTCCATCCAAAGACATATTTGGGTGTGTGTTCTACATCAGAACCCAGCAAGTTTTTCCTTCTGCCTGTTTATGTTAAAAATACTCATTACGATTCAAATTACCTTCAAATTATGCTCATCTGGATTTCTGTGCTTTATAAAGACTCCCATGCCTATCTCTTCCTGAGGTTATAAGTTAAAATATTTTTATTATGATAGAAACTGCTTTAAAGACTCCACAGACATTTGCTAAACTGTAGATAAGACAGTTTCATGCTGAATAAGCTCTCCCTCACAGCCCACTCCGAAGGAAGGAAAACTGAGGCCTCGAGGGAAACTGACGTTGCTTCAAGAATTAACGTGAGGCTCTGTGTGCTAGTTCTGGTGGTACACAGGGCCGACACCGCACACTGTGACTGTGGGTTAACTTCACCCGTTATTGGTAGTATGGAGTGAGTCACTAGCACTGACCATCCTCAATATGAATGCTTGCATTCTCAGACCTTCATCGGCAGAGAAATGGTACAGGGAAATACATTTTAGCTAATATGAAAGGGAGCTTTCCAACACTGAGTTTTCAGCAAAGAAATACACTGACTTCAAAGGTAGTGAGTCTCAAGGTACCTTAGAAGAATGCTAATCCGAGGCTTGATGACCAGCTGCGGTTGTAGAAGTGAATCAAGCATGGGGTGCAGAGCCCCCATCCTCTTCCAGCCCTGGGACAGTACACTTCATCCCTTGTTTGACACCAGGTTCAGTGGCAAGTGAAAGATAGCCCACTCAAATTAAAATAGATGAAATGTATTGGTAGACAAAGGGACTGCAGATTCAGGTATAGCTGGATCCAGGTGTTCGGTGACATTATCAGAAAGCCATCACTCCTCCCCTTTCTGCTTTCCCAGTGGTGTCCTTCTCCAGAAATCAGCAGAGATGACCCCCAGCTGCTCCAGGCTAACATCCCATCAGTCAAGCAATCTGAGCAGGAGAAAGTCTTTTACCCAAATGGTCCAACAAAGTTCTTGAGATTTTCCTAAGAACATAATCAGAAAGACTCACAAAAACTTATATACAAGAATGTTTTCTCTCGTATCTACTTTTTTTTTTTTTTTGCAAAGTAATTAAAACACCTTAAATTTCCACTGCTGGGGGACTGCTTAAATGAATGGTAAGAGAGCCAAATAGTGGAATACTATGCAACCAGAAAAAGGATACTTTCTGAGAATAATGATACAAAAGCATCCTTGGCATTGTTTAGCAAGATGCATAATAATTGATAACGATTAAGAATAACATAAATTAGTAATTATAATGAGTTGATAAATAATAAACTCTCAGTTTTGTTACAAAATATTTACCAATAAAAAATTGGGTGCAAACTGGATGCTGTGCCTGTTCTGGATAATTCATGACCCGTTCCTCCCACCTTTTTTTTTTTTAGGTCATTTGGGACTGGCTTCTAGGAGCATGTGAGTCATGGCCACATATCTGAGGGCAGGAAGGGCAAGGTTTGGCAGGAATGATAGGAGAGTACACTGCATATAAGAACTGAGACAGATACATTCATTTATTTGCTGCGAGCCCACTGTATGTGTGTGTGTGTGTGTGTGTGTGTGTGTGTGTGTGTATATATATATATACACCAGAGGCTCAGAACACAGTGCTCATCAAGGGACACGGACCTGGACTCATGAACCACAGAGGGTCACAGACAGTCAGTAATTGTGAGCAGGTATGAGGCCATGGGGTGCTGCCCACTCAGGAAATGTCTCATGTGCTATTTAACAACCAACACCCGATATAATGAATGAATGAATGAATGAGTAAATGCTTCCCCCCACCCAGACAGGCCAGTTGAGCTGTGCCAGGTCTGAGGGGGCGTGTTCAGAGGACTCGGGCCCGAGACCTCTGTGGCCCTACTGGCTGGCGGCCCAGCAGAAGGGGCTGGGGACCTGAGCTGGAGAGCCAGGAGTCTGCCTTCTGTCGTTCAGGCTGCCTCGTGCAGACAGAGTGGGGCTCGGGGTGAGGCTGGAGGGCAGCTCCAGAGAACAGAGAGCTCCAGAGAACAGAGAGCTCTGATAGACAGTTTCTGGTCCAAGAGGGCAAACTATGCGCCTTGGGGCCAGGACCTGCAATGCTGGGAGCCGGGGAAGTCACACCGGCCCCCACCTCTGGAACAGGTCCTGGAGGGGCCTCTGCTCTGAGAGCCTGGGGATCCCCTCAGGAGGCCTGAGTCAGCCAGACCTGAATCCCGCCATCAGTGGCTTGCCTGTCCTCCTGCCCTGCCTTAGGCCAAGATAGTACATGTGGCGGCTCTCACAACTGCAAGCACGATCTCGTGCAAGACAAACGGGAGCATCAAACTGGCGAGCCATGGTGCCAGTCAGAGGTCTAATGGAGGTCTAGCCAGAGGCTTAAACTATGTCACGAGGACTCGTTCACAGCATGGCTGGCCTAGGGGCCAGCACACGCCCATCAGCGACCCCAGGACCACACCTTCCTATCCACCGCCATGACCGGAAAGCGAATCCTCTTCCCCAGGGGTTCAGGTGCGAGTCCTGCACCGTACTCTCCGCGGCCCAGACTGGGCAGGGAATCCTCCCGGCTCCAGCCTCAGGGTCCTAGCCGGAGGATGCTGCTTGCTGATTCGGCTGGACCAAGGCTTTTCTTCCTGGAACTGGGGGCCAGTGGAGGGGGAAAGGGAGGTGCTTTATCACCCCACCCAAATGTCATGAACGGAGAATATGGGAGAAGTGCTTCCCTTTGAGGCAAACCAGTGGAAGAAGGAGGAAAAAGAGCTGAGCCATCAAAACCACATCTGTCTGAGTCCAGTAGGCAGGACACCCATGGGTAGGCTCCCGGTTCCACCCACGTCCCCCAGCCCGCTGCTTTAGCACCAACAGGGAGCCTCCCCGAGGAAGTGCTGGAGGACAAGGAGAAGGGAGCACATCCTCCCATCTGCACACTTTTTGTAACATGCTTAGAAAAATCCACCTGTGAAGGCAGAGTTGAGTTTTCCATCCTCCATGCTCATGTTTGCCGTTAAAACAGCCCTGTCCTGGGGCGCCTGGGTGGCTCCCTTGGTGAAGCGTCCAACTCCCAGTTTTCACTCGGGTCATGATCTGGGGGCTGTGGGATAAGCCCTGCACTGGGCTCCACGCTCAGTGTGGAGTCTGCTTCCCCTCCCCCCCCCCCCCCCCGCTCCCGAGGGCTCTCTCTCTCTCTCTCTCTTTCAAAGAAATAAATACATCTAAAAAACCAAGCAAAAACAAAAACCCCAAAACCAGCCCCGTCCCCTGCTCTGCACAGTGTTGGCTGTTCTGACAAGGTACACCCCCCCGCCCCTTGGGACTCTAATTAGTCTCTCACACTTGCCGTCTCGAACATCAGAGATTCTGATCCAGACGAGAAGGGAGTCTGTTTGGGGCTTTACCCTGTGCTTTTTCTCCCGAGTGTTTGCAAAGCATGGCCTGCTCAGAAGTTTTTCACAAAACAGCATTTCTCTCTTTTTGACCAAAAAATTGAATTACATATCTGCCTTTTCTCCCTTTTTATAGAAATATTTATGATCTATCTACTAAATAATGCATCCGAGGACGACTGTAGTAGGACGTACTGGTAGAGGACATCACATAGGATACAAGCCTTAAGTTATGTAAACATAATTAGACTGACAATCCTACTCCACGGCCCCATTTTCAGGTTTCCACTTTTAAGATACAGGTTTCTTTGTTCGATGAATCAGGGCGTATACGACCGTCCCAAAGATTAAAATTTATTATTGTGGGTGTTTGGATTTTTTAAAGCTTTTCTCCCCTGTGCGCACACAGAAAAGTAAATGTTTTCTTTAATTTCTGAATGTGTAAAACACTTCTCACGGATTTTAGAGGCTCCAGCCGTGTGTGTGTGTGTGTGTGTGTGTGTGTGTGTGTGTGTGTGTGTGTGTAGAGTTTTCCCTCTTCTGCTCTTCTTTCTGGCTCCTCCGGGCAAGAGAACAGGATCAGGCAGCAAATAAGGCAGTTGATGAGGGAAAGCCGCTCAGGGAGGTAGGAGTCACTCTGACATGCTCTGAGCAAACTTTCTGGTCTTCCTCCCCACGATCCATGTTACTACTAACACTGCCTTTCCCGGGAGGCAATCTGCGTGCCCCGCACTCTGCCTCCGGCCCAGAGGCCTGGCCAGTTTGCACCATATGACTAATTCCAACTACTTGTCATGGATCAAATAGCAGCAAAATATTTCCAGTTGCCAGTCTCCTGTTTTCCAACTGTCCCTCTGTTATCCGTCTAAGTAAACATTTGTTCTGCTTATCGTTTCTGAGCAAAGACATGAATCACTTGCCTAGGAGAAACCACAGCCGCAGCTGTTGCCCGTTAGGAACCGACATGTGGGAACGGGGCCTGCTAAACCCGACTCCAGAACTCAGATTGCTTTCGGTTTGGCCTCGTTCTAGAAAAGGAAGCCTAGGGCACTCCACTGAACTAGCAGCTGAGACGGGCCTATGATTCTGTGGTAGGACATTTGAGCAACCAAAAGCCCCCTACTCAGAAACTGTTCCTTCTACTGGTTTGCCAAGGTGCCTGCCATCCCATCCTTAGTGGCTATCCTTTGGAGGAGGATGCTGTCTTCAGAAGGTTCTGGAACAGTACTGAGATGTTGCCTGAGGGTGGTACACATGGACTGGGTTGTTCTCATGGCAAGCACCTTGCTGAGCCCTCTGTTAGGTCCCGGCTTCTAAGGAAGGATGGGGGAGAGCCTCAAGTGCGTGGGCTCTCAGGGTGTGGGGACATGTCTACTTTTGCAGGAACTCACATGAATAGGCTCTGTGCTGGGCATTTCTATATGCTTCATATAGAAGATTTAAGTCTTAAAACCCAACCAGGTGGCAGAAAAGGTGATGTCATCAAAGAAGGCAACAGACAAAGAAACACAAGTTTTAGATCAGGGAAGCCTTCAGGCCTGGTGGATTATCCACGTGGTCCTTGAAGGACGAGCAAGGCTGACCGAGGTGGGGAAGTGGGAGGCCAGTGCTTGGGTGGAGGAACCGGCTTCTGTGAGGGTGGGTGAGACAGGGATGCCTGGGTGTCATTCTCCTGGACAGGTTTGGAACTGAGAAGAGTTGGTGACACAAAATCTGAGGAAGTCCCCAACCCCTCCCAGGGCTCTGGGTCTAGGCCAGACACTGTCTTCCCTGCAGGAAAGGCAGCGAGCTCATCAGATGATTCTTCAAGGCCCAAGTGCCACTGGTCTTCTAAAGCTCAATGCCTAACAGGGATCTGTATACGATAGGTGTCCAATAAATGCATATTGATGGGGATGGGAATAAGTTTAAAGACAGTCTCCATCAGCACAACTTAAAATTTTTGCTCTATAAAAGGCAATGAAGGGAATGAAAAGGGAAAATATTTGCAAATCACCTGCTCAATACAATAAAGAATTTGCATCTTTAATATATAAAGGACTCTGAAAACTCAGTAGTATCAGAACAAACAATTACAAAATGGGCAAAAAGACTTCAAGAGATACTTGACCAAAGGATATAAGGATGGGAAATAAGGACATGAATAATGTCCAACATAATTAGCCATTAGAAAAATAGGGCATAGGGGGCGGAGCAAGATGGCGGAGGAGTAGGAGACCTGGATTTCGTCTCCTCTCAGGAATTCAGCTGGATAGGGATCAAACCATTCTGAACACCTACAAACTCAACAGGAGATCGAAGAAAAGAATAGCAACAACTCTCTGAACAGAAAAGCGACCACTTTCTGGAAGGTAGGACGTGCGGAGAAGTGAATCCGAGGCGATATTCGGGAGGATAGACGGCGGGGGAGGGGCCTCCGTCGGCCGCTTCCGGCAAGTGATAGAGCCGCGGAGCACAAAATCGGAACTTCTAGAAGTCTGCTCCGCTGAGGGACGTCACTCTGGTGGCGAAGTGGGGGGTGGAACCCTCGCGGGACAGTGTGGTCTCAGGACCCTCGGGGTCACAGAAAGACCGGGGGTGCCTGAGTGCGGCAGAGCTCCCAGGTATCGGAGCGGGGAAGCCGGCTGCAGAGACGGAGCCCAGGCGCGGGCTCTCAGCTCGGGGTTGCTATAAACCGTGATCCGCGGCACAGTCGGGCCACTGCTCCTCCAGCAGGGACCCAACAAGCGGCAGATCCGGGGAGACTCACCTTCTTCCCCCGGGAGGAGCGGCGCGGGAGCGCACCGCGGGGATCTGCTGGGTTTGGAGACTCCACACGGGGTCGGATGCCAGATAGAAAGGCGCGGTCACAGGCCGGGTGAGCGCGGAGTGCGGCCGGAGACCGGGGAGACGGGAGTGACTGACTGCTTTTCTCTGGGGGCTCGCTGAGGAGCGGGACCCCGAGTTCTCGGCTCCGCCGGGGCGGAGACTGGGAGGCCGCCATTTTCACTCTCCGCCTCCAAAGCTGTACGGAAAGCTTGCAGGGAACAAAAGCTCCGGAGAGCAAACCCGAGCAGATGACTTAGCCCGGACCGGCAAGGGCGGGGCAATTTTGCCTCCGGCAAAGACATTTGGGAACCACGGCAACAGGCCCCTCCCCCAGAAGATCAGCCAGAACAGCCAGCCAAGACCAAGTTTACCGATCAATGAGAACGGCAGAACTCCAGCGCTAGGGGAATACTGCACATAGAATTCATGGCTTTTTTACCATGATTCTTTAGTCTTTCAAAGTTAATTATTTTTTTTAACTGTCTTTTTTTCTTTTTTCCTTTTTTCTTTTTTTTTGAATTTTTCTTTTTCCCTTTTTCAACCAACATCTTATCAATCCCTTTTTTAAAAAAAAAACATTTTTATTTTTCATTTTTAAAGTCATATTCTATCCCTTCATAGTAGTTACCCGTATTTTTGGCATATATATTTAAGTTGTTCTCTCTTTAAAATCTTGAGATAGTTTCTTCTAACAGATCAAAATATACTCTAAATCTCTAGTGTATGGTTTTTTTCTACTCCCCTGCCTGATCACATTCTCTCCCTTTTTTCTTTCTTTCTTTCTTTTTTTTTTTTTTAATCCTATTCTTTCTTTTTTCAAACAACTTATCAAATCCTTTTTAAAAAATTTTTATAATTTCCATCTTTACAGTCATATTCCATCCCTTCATCATATCAACCCTTATTTTTGTACATATATAAGTTTTTCTTTCTTTAAAATTTTGGGAGGGACTTTCTTTTAACAGACCAAAATACACCCAAAATCTACTGTGTGGCACTGATCTATAATCCAGCCTGATCATATTTGATCACATTCTGTTTTTGTTTTGTTTTGTTTTGTCCTGCTTTTGTTTATTTTTATCTTTATCTTTTTCTTTTTTCTTTTTTTCTTTCTTTTTCTTTTTTCTCTCTTTCCCTTTCGTTTCCCACTGCTTCAGGTCTTTTCTGATTTGTTTAGAGTATATTTTCTGGGGACGTTGTTACCCTGCTAGCATTTTGTTCTCTCATTAATCTATTCTCCTCTGCACAAAATGACAAGACGGAAAAAATCACCTCAACAAAAAGAACAAGAGGTAGTACCGACTGCCAGGGACCTACTCAATACGGACATTAGTACGATGTCAGATCTAGAGTTCAGAATCATCACTTTAAAGATACTAGCTGGGCTTGAAAAAAACATGGAAGTTATTAGAGAAACCCTTTCTGGAGAAGTAAAAGAACTAAAATCGAACCAAGTAGAAATCAAAAAGGCTATCAATGAGGTGCAATCAAATATGGGGGCGCTAACTGCTAGGATAAATGAGGCAGAAGAAAGAATCAGTGAGATAGAAGACCAAATGATGGAAAATAAAGAAGCTGAGAAAAAGAGAGATAAACAACTACTGGATCACGAGGGCAGAATTCGAGAGATAAACGATACCATAAGACGAAACAACATTAGAATAATTGGGATCCCAGAAGAAGAAGAAAGAGAGAGAGGGGCAGAAGGTATAATGGAGCAAATTATAGCAGAGAACTTCCCTAATTTGGGGAAGGAAACAGGCATCAAAATCCAGGAAGCACAGAGAACCCCTCTCAAGATCAATAAAAATAGGTCAACACCCCGACATCTAATAGTAAAACTTACGAGTCTCAGAGACAAAGAGAAAATCCTGAAAGCAGCTCGGGAGAAGAGATATGTAACCTACAATGGTAGAAACATTAGATTGGCAACAGACTTATCCACAGAGACCTGGCAGGCCAGAAAGGACTGGCAGGACATATTCAGAGCACTAAATGAGAAAAATATGCAGCCAAGAATACTATATCCAGCTAGGCTGTCATTGAAAATTGAAGGAGAGATAAAAAGCTTCCAGGACAAACAAAAACTAAAGGAATTTGCAAACACGAAACCAGCCCTACAACAAATATTGAAAGGGGTCCTCTAAGCAAAGAGAGAGCCTAAAAGCAACATAGACCAGAAAGGAACACAAACAATATACAGTAACAGTCACTTTACAGGCAATACAATGGCACTGAACTCCTATCTTTCAATAGTTACCCTGAATGTAAATGGGCTAAATGCCCCAATCAAAAGACACAGGCTATCAGATTGGATTAAAAAACAAGACCCATCGATATGCTGTCTGCAAGAGACTCATTTTAGACCCAAAGACACTCCCAGATTGAAAGTGAGGGGGTGGAAAACCATTTACCATGCTAATGGACACCAAAAGAAAGCTGGGGTGGCAATCCTTATATCAGACAAATTAGATTTTAAACCAAAGACTGTAATAAGAGATGAGGAAGGACACTATATCCTACTTAAAGGGTCTATCCAACAAGAAGATCTAACAATTGTAAATATCTATGCCCCTAACATGGGAGCAGCCAATTATATAAGGCAATTAATAACAAAAGCAAAGAAACACATTGACAACAATACAATAATAGTGGGGGACTTTAACACGCCCCTCACTGAAATGGACAGATCGTCTAAGCAAAAGATCAACAAGGAAATAAAGACTTTAAATGACACACTGGACCAAATGGACTTCACAGACATATTCAGAACATTCCATCCCAAAGCAACGGAATACACATTCTTCTCTAGTGCCCATGGAACATTCTCCAGAATAGATCACATCCTAGGTCATAAATCAGGTCTCAACCGGTACCAGAAGATTGGGATCATCCCCTGCATATTTTCAGACCACAATGCTTTGAAACTAGAACTCAATCACAATAGGAAAGTCGGAAAGAACTCAAATACATGGAGGCTAAAGAGCATCCTACTGAAGAATGAATGGGTCAACCAGGAAATTAAAGAAGAATTAAAAAAATTCATGGAAACCAATGAAAATGAAAACACAACTATTCAAAATCTTTGGGATACAGCAAAGGCAGTCCTAAGAGGAAAGTATATAGCAATACAAGCCTTTCTCAAGAAACAAGAAAGGTCTCAAGTACACAACCTAACCCTACACCTAAAGGAGCTGGAGAAAGAACAGCAAATAAAGCCTAAACCCAGCAGGAGAAGAGAAATAATAAAGATCAGAGCAGAAATCAATGAAATAGAAACCAAAAGAACAGTAGAACAGATCAACGAAACTAGGAGCTGGTTCTTTGAAAGAATTAACAAGATTGATAAGCCCCTGGCCAGACTTATCAAAAAGAAAAGAGAAATGACCCAAATCAACAAAATCATGAATGAAAGAGGAGAAATCACAACCAACACCAAAGAAATACAAACAATTATAAGAACATATTATGAGCAACTCTATGCCAGCAAATTAGATAACCTGGAAGTAATGGATGCATTCCTAGAGATGTATCAACTACCAAAACTGAACCAGGAAGAAATAGAAAACCTGAACAGACCTATAACCACTAAGGAAATAGAAGCAGTCATCAAAAATCTCCCAAAACACAAAAGCCCAGGGCCAGATGGCTTCCCAGGGGAATTCTACCAAACATTTCAAGAAGAATTAATACCTATCCTTCTGAAACTGTTCCAAAAAATAGAAATGGAAGGAAAACTTCCAAACTCATTTTATGAGGCCAGCATTACCTTGATCCCAAAACCAGACAAAGACCCCATCAAAAAGGAGAATTACAGACCAATATCCCTGATGAACATGGATGCAAAAATTCTCACCAAAATACTAGCCAATAGGATCCAACAGTACATTAAAAGGATTATTCACCACGACCAAGTGGGATTTATCCCTGGGCTGCAAGGTTGGTTCAACATCCGCAAATCAATCAACGTGATACAATACATTAACAAAAGAAAGAACAAGAATCATATGATCCTCTCAATAGATGCAGAAAAAGCATTTGACAAAGTACAGCATCCTTTCTTGATCAAAACTCTTCAGAGTATAGGGATAGAGGGTACATACCTCAATATCATAAAAGCCATCTATGAAAAACCTACAGCGAATATCATTCTCAATGGGGAAAAACTGAGAGCTTTCCCCCTAAGGTCAGGAACGCGGCAGGGATGTCCACTATCGCCACTGCTATTCAACATAGTATTGGAAGTCCTAGCCACAGCAATCAGACAACAAAAAGAAATCAAAGGCATCCAAATTGGCAAAGAAGAAGTCAAACTCTCACTCTTTGCAGATGATATGATACTTTATGTGGAAAATCCCAAAGACTCCACCCCAAAACTGCTAGAACTCATACAGGAATTCAGTCAAGTGGCAGGATATAAAATCAATGCACAGAAGTCAGTGGCATTCCTATACACCAACAACAAGTCAGAAGAAAGAGAAATTAAGGAGTCGATCCCATTTACAATTGCACCCAAAACCATAAGATACCTAGGAATAAATCTAACCAAAGAGGCAAAGGATCTGTACTCAGAAAACTATAAAATACTCATGAAAGAAATTGAGGAAGACACAAAGAAATGGAAAAACGTTCCATGCTCATGGATTGGAAGAACAAATATTGTGAAGATGTCAATGCTACCTAGAGCAATCTACACATTCAATGCAATCCCCATCAAAATACCAACCACTTTCTTCAAAGAAATGGAACAAATAATCCTCAAATTTGTATGGAACCAGAAAAGACCCCGCATAGCCAGAGGAATGTTGAAAAAGAAAAGCAAAGCTGGTGGCATCACAATCCCGGACTTCCAGCTCTACTACAAAGCTGTCATCATCAAGACAGTATGGTACTGGCACAAAAACAGACACATAGATCAATGGAACAGAATAGAGAGCCCAGAAATGGACCCTCAACTCTATGGTCAACTCATCTTTGACAAAGCAGGAAAGAATGTCCAATGGAAAAAAGACAGTCTCTTCAACAAATGGTGTTGGGAAAATTGGACAGCCACATGCAGAAGAATGAAACTGGACCATTTCCTTACACCACACACAAAAATAGACTCCAAATGGTTGAAAGACCTCAATGTGAGACAGGAGTCCATCAAAATCCTAAAGGAGAACACAGGCAGCAAGCTCTTCGACCTCAGCCGCAGCAACTTCTTCCTAGAAACATCGCCAAAGGCAAGGGAAGCAAGGGCAAAAATGAACTATTGGGACTTCATCAAGATAAAAAGCTTTTGCAAAGCAAAGGAAACAGTCAACAAAACCAAAAGACAACTGACAGAATGGGAGAAGATATTTGCAAATGACATATCAGATAAAGGGCTAGTATCCAAAATCTATAAAGAACTCATCAAACTCAACACCAAAAGAACAAAGAATCCAATCAAGAAATGGGCAGAAGACATGAACAGACATTTTTCCAAAGAAGACATCCAAATGGCCAACAGACACATGAAAAAGTGTTCAATATCGCTCGGCATCAGGGAAATCCAAATCAAAACCTCAATGAGATACCACCTCACACCAGTCAGAATGGCTAAAATTAACAAGTCAGGAAATGACAGATGTTGGCGGGGATGCGGAGAAAGGGGAACCCTCCTACACTGTTGGTGGGAATGCAAGCTGGTGCAGCCACTCTGGAAAACAGTATGGAGGTTCCTCAAAAAGTTGAAAATAGAGCTACCATACGATCCAGCAATTGCACTACTGGGTATTTACCCCAAAGATACAAAAGTAGGGACCCGAAAGGCTACGTGCACCCCGATGTTTATAGCAGCAATGTCCACAATAGCCAAACTGTGGAAAGAGCCAAGATGTCCATCAACAGATGAATGGATAAAGAAGATGTGGTATATATATACAATGGAATATTATGCAGCCATCAAAAGGAATGAGATCTTGCCATTTGCAACGACGTGGATGGAACTGGAGGGTATTATGCTGAGCGAAATAAGTCAAACAGGGAAAGACATGTATCATATGACCTCACTGATATGAGGAATTCTTAATCTCAGGAAACAAACTGAGGGTTGCTGGAGTGGGGGGTGGGGTGGGAGGGATGGGGTGACTGGGTGATGGACACTGGGGAGGGTATGTGTTCTGGTAAGCGCTGTGAATTGTGCAAGACTGTTGAATCTCAGATCTGTACCTCTGAAACAAATAATGCAATATATGTTAAGAAAGAAAAAAAGAAGAAGAAGAATGTAGCAGGAGAGGAAGAATGAAGGGGGGGAAATCGGAGGGGGAGAAGAACCATGAGAGACAATGGACTCTGAAAAACAAACTGAGGGTTCTAGAGGGGAGGGGGTTGGGAGGATGGGTTAGCCTGGTGATGGGTATTGAGGAGGGCACGTTCTGCATGGAGCACTGGGTGTTATGCACAAACAATGAATCATGGAACACTATATCTAAAACTAATGATGTAATGTATGGGGATTAACATAACAATAAAAAATTTAAATAAAAAAAAAAAAGAAAAAAGAAAAATAGGGCATAAAGCCATGGTGAGATACCACCATGTACATAATAAAACGGCTAATGCAAAAAAAAAAAAAAAAAAAATACTATCCATACCAAGTTCTGGCAAGGTCTAGCAATGGGAACTTTCCTACATTGCTGGTGGGAGCAAGAAATGGTACAGTCCCTCCAGAAAAGGGTTAGGTAGTTTCCTATGAGGTCAAACATACACTTATCATAGGACCCAAAACTTCCATGCTTAGGTGCTTACGCAAGTGAAATAAAAATCTATCTCTACACACACACACACACACACACACAAAAACTGTATACTAATGTTCGTGACAGTGTTTTTCATAATTGCCCATGTGAAAAACACTGTCAACAACCCAAATGGGCTTCAAAGGAAGAATGGATACATCGGCTGTGGTCCATCCATACAGTGGAACACCACTCAGCAACAGAGAAGCAAATACTGCTACATATAAAGATTTGGATGAATCTCAAAGGTATTGTGCCAAGTGAAAGATGTTAGTCTCAAAAGGTCACATGCTACATGATTCCACATGTATGGCATTCTGCGAGAGACACAATATAGTGATGAACAGATCAGGGGTCCCCAGGTGTTGGTGGTGGAGGGAGGGTTTGTCTATAAAGAGGAAACAAGAGGGTATTTTGGTGAGGCAGGGAATGAAACTGTTCTATGCCCTGATGGTGGTGGTAGTTACACGAATCTACATATGTGTTAAAATTCACAGAAATCATACAGCATAAAGAAAAAGTGGCCTCTCGATCTGCCCTGTGAGCCTGAAAAGAGAAGGAGCTGGGGTTTGAAAGACGGACTTCCCCCAACCCCCCAAATTTGGGTTGCATTCGCAGACCTGTCAGCTGGGTCTGTTTTGATGATCTATGCATGTTGTGAATCTTCCCATCTTCCAAAAGGACAAGGAGGTGGTCACAAGCTCATGAGTGGGGATCTGGGGGCCCCAACTACTCCCTGTGGAGACTTTATCCCATCTTTGTGATGTCTTCTGATCTACTTTGGGGTTCCGGCCACGGACACATAGCAGAACAAGATCTCTTTCTCTCCCTGTTCATCCTTTGCCATCCTGGCTTCCTCATTCCTGCTCATGACTCATTTCGTCAAAAAAGGGAGCTTGTGTGTTTCTTTGGCTTTCTTCTTCTTCTTTCATTTATTTGCTGTTATTTTTGTTGTTTGTTTGTTTGGGGGAAGAGTACTTAGAAGAGAAGGCAGCAGAAACTTCTTTGTCCTGCTAGCTGAACTCAGACTCGGTAACTATGATATCAGAATGCTGGTGGGTTTGGTGCACCAACAAAAGGAGAGATTAAAGGAACAGAAAAGACGTAAGCTCCAGGAAGCAGCGGATCCAGTGGCTGAAAGAAGTGGAGGAAATCCCCAGGTCAGTGGTGAAGGAAAGCCCCGGATGCCACCTGTGTGGTCACCCAAGTAAGGAGCCGGGTTGGACATCTGGGGGCTGCAGAGGGGATGCGTCTAGGGGCAAGACAAAACTGCTATAGCAGGGGACCTGAGACGTTTGACCTCCTGGGGAAAGGGTACCGAGAGGCTGCAGGTGTGGGCAGCCTTATTCACCTGCACCAAGAAAATCAAGTTTGGCTCTAGGAAAAACAAGGTGAGAATGGAAACCACCGGACCACCTTGGGACACAACTCAACAGTGAACAATACCGACATAATGAACAATGAGTACTCACTGAACGCAAACGTGTGATGTAACTGTCGTGAAAGAATGGGGTGGGGGGGTGAGGAGAGGAGAGTAGGAAGGCCAAGGTCACACCACTAGTAAAAAGAGGACTAGAACCCAAGTCCGTACACACCAGTGCTGTGCTGCGCATCTGTGGGGACGCCCAGACCAGCACCATTCACTGGGCGCAGTTAGGGAGTGTGTGTGGGGGGAGTGTCAACAGCAAGAGAACCAGCGGTCTAAGGGTCTCTCTTTCCCGACAAGGGGGGCAACGACTGTGAACACCCTTGAGGTTCTGGCAGCCCTGGGGGTCCAATTTGATGGGCAGGGCCTTTGCCTCTTGGACTCAGCATCCTCGGTTGTAAAGTGCTCTGCTTCTGGGCTGGTTGGGAACAGACAGACCCAAGCTGAGCTTGCCCAGCCTAGCTGGGAACTGGGACTCTGAAGACCACAGCTGAATCTCCACTGGTCCTTGGAAGCCACGATCCTCTGCTCAGAAATGGAATGAAACCCTGTTTTCACGAGCCTCTGGAGAAAGCTGGACAAAGGTGCTCTTCTCATCAAGCATCCAGATCTGGGAGGACTTCTCTCCTAACGCCTGGACAACAGGTGGGGGTCCTAGCCTGCCTGGACAAGGGGCATCGAGATGAGAGCTCCCCTTCCTCGGAAACTTCAGAGGTGTGTTAGGTCAGAGAGAGGGACCTAGAGAGTTCTGATCATCACCGCATCCCGTGACAGCCAAAGTTAGTAGGCACTCAGGGACTGCTTTGCTTCCCTATGGAGAATCGACATGATTCATCTCATCTCCATTTGCTTCAAGCCCTGTCTGTGAGCCCTTGACTGGGATGTTCTCCTGCCAGAAGTGCCTCCCCACTGTCTGACTCTTCTCCACTTTTCCAGGAAAGGGCTTCGATGGGAAAGTGACCCGCCCGGGGGCCTGCAGTCCATGACTTCAGAACCTAAAGCCCAAACCGTATTACCCATCTCCTCTTGAAAGCCACCTACTATTTTCCAGTATCGTGTGACTGAGGCTTGTCTTCTCATTTGCTTGCAAACTCCCTGAGAGCAGGAATTGGATTACGTAGGGTAAGCTAAGCTGTGTAACAAACAGAACCAACAAGCAAAGGTTCAACACAGCAGATGTTTATTTCTTGCTCACATGGCAGTCTTCAGAGGGGTGTGTCCATCCATATTGTCCTCCAGGGACCCAGGCTCCCTCTAGTTTGTGCCTCTACTTTATCTTACCCTGGTTCCTCATCACTATCTGCGGCCAGCTAGTAGAAGGAGAAAGAGCACAAAGGGCTCCCAGGGTGCTTTTTACGGGTAGGCACTTATGCCCATAATCCATTTGACAAAAAGTAGTTAAACAGTCACACCGAATTACAAGTGAGAATAAGAGGTATTGTCTCCTGTGTCCCCAAGAAGGGGATGAATTTGGTCCATCAGCGCTTCTGTCCCCCTTGTCCCCTGACTCCTTCCAGAGCCCAGCACAGAGAGGGACCTTCAGAAGATGTTCCACGAGGACTCGGTGAGCTTGGCCTGAGGTCACCTGGGGCTTGGCCAACCTCACACATCTCTGTGGATAGAGGAAACTGGCCAGATCTACCTGAGCTCTACCTGGGACCCCCTCACACCTGTATGTGTCAAGCCTCTCAGAGGAGGTGGGCTCTGGAGCGGCTGTGGTTGCCTCAGAAAACACATCGGAGGTTGCTCTTTCCATCCACATAAACATCATCCTGGCCTCCACCCACAGGGGTGGCGATCTGTGTGGAAATCCATCTCATGGTGCCAGGTGGGTGAGCATCAAGCACCTACCGAGATGCTGCTATCTGGTCCATCTGTCCTGGAGCAGCTCCTACGGGGGGCGGGGGAGCGGTGGACATGGCAACAATGGCCTTGAAGAGAGTAGTTTTAGTAGAGCCACAGAGACAAAAGCCAGACCAGGCTTTTGCTTAAGCAAAGAACAGAGATTAGTGAGCTGCAAGTGAACTTTCCCCATTAACTGGGAAAAACAAGGCTGAAGGCGATAAACTGTATCACAGCTCTCTCTCTCTCTCTCACACACACACACACACCTGGATCAGGTACCCCCCCTCCGTCAGGACCCCTGCTTTCCGCTGCTGCTGTCTCGCCACCCCTGCCCGCACCCCATCTTTATTGGCTCCAGAGAAGTAGCTGGCTCAGGATTCAGATGCATCCGTGTCAGGATATGACTGCAGGTGGCGCTCTGTTGCAGAAGGGGCCCTGGAGTAGAAGACAGGGATCCCTCTCAGATGCCCTGCCTTCAGGATAGACCGTGGCTCTTCAGCCCACACCACGGCCAACCCCCCCCCCCGCCCCCCCGCACCATGGCCCAAGCCACCACCCCGTGTCGCCCGGACAATTGTCATTGCCTACTCACGGCCTCCTGATCTCGCCGTTGACCCTGAAGTTAATTCTCTGCACCGCTGCCTTTGTGAACTTTCAAGAATGTAAATCCGATTGTGTCACTTCCCTCATTTACACCTGCTACTGGCTTTCTATAGCCCCAGCCCCCGGGCCCCCGTCTACTTCATTTTCTCCACAGCAACTCAGTCTACCCATAAGCAGACTTTATTTTTAGTCGTTGTGCTTGCTGATTTTCTGTTGCTGGAAGGCGAGTAAGAGAGGCCTCCGTCCTGTTGGCCTCGGAGTCCTGGCACCTAGGAGGCAGGCTGTTGTTTATTTCAGACACGAGGTTTCTATAGGGCTCCCTTCCTCCACTGCCATAGGGGTGATCTATTCTGTGTGTTTCACTCCTTAGGATTTTGCAGGATTAGACAAGAAGATGAGGCCATCATACCCCACAGTCTGTCGCCGTTAGGCTGCTGTTAAAGGACTCTAATTTTTGCAAGAAGCTTCCCCATCATCAGAGCCCTTTTGAAGTTGAACCGTGGCATCTTCCCCTGAAAACAATACCTACAGCACTCCTCCCAGCGAGGAAAACTGGGAGTCTATTGAAAATAAATTAGTAATGCCTCATTCTCAATGAGAAAGTCTCAGGGAGACTTATAATTTTATTTTTTTCTAAGCGTATAGAATAACATAAATCAAAAGGAGCAATAGTCCACCTCGTGTTTTGACTACTTTGACCCACTTCAACCTCTGCCAATTTTTATCTCATTTTTGTTTAACTTTATACATCAGAGTTTAATTTGAGAGCTGGTCAAGAAGACAGTGATGTATAGGTTACATCAAGTGCAGCTGAAATTACCCTGTCCCTGGGGACTTCGGGCTGAAGGGAGGATCCCCATCCCGTTTCAGGGGGTAGAAGAGGAATGGTACACTTTGCCCCTTGAACCCAGCCTCCCTCCACCCAGCAGCCTTCATCTCTGCCTCTCATTTATTGATTTGCCCAGGTTCGAAGAGCTCACGAGATTGCATCCATCCACCGGCTCACACTTCCCGGTGCAGCCCCCGGCTCAAAGCCCCGGCAACTGTGGACGATGTCATTTTAGGAACCAGAAAAGGAGTTCTATTAGCATTGATTTTTCCTCTTTTTTTAAATTGTTATCTTCTCTGGGAAAGTGTGTCCAGTTGGCAGCACAGTGTGGCCAGAGAGAATGCTGGCCTTGCTCTTCTGAATGTCCAGAGCAGTCTGACATCCCCCCCCAGCACCCCCCTCCCCCCGATTACTCGGTAAGAATTGATGCATGCATGAATGAAAGAATGAATGAATGAACGGCTTTCTGCTTCCTCATTAATGTTGCTGTTCCAGCTAGCCTCAAATGTTTTTGGAGAGGATAAACACAACAGATGAGCTGGGTCACTGACTTAAGGACTGGTGAGCTGCTATCCATCCCAGAAAGTTTCCAAATGTGGCTTTGGGATGCTTGGGACCGGAAAGGACCTTGAGATCCTCCCACTGAACTCTCATCTGTCAAATCAATGTTCACCAAGACAGCCTGGCCAGGGACTGGACAACCTCTATTAAACACCTCTAGGGACAGGCCAATCAAGCCATGACCCACAGGTTAGCATTTTTTAAATGTATATTTCCTTCATAGTACTTACCAGAGTTTGAAATCACATACTTGTGCAATTTGATTGCACAATAATGTAATTGCATTATTTGATTAAAGTTTGTCTCCCCACCAGACCCTAAGAACACTGATAAGTTCTGTAAAGAATTCACAAGAAAAGTCTGTTTGTTCACCTGTATCCCTAGGGATGGGCACAGGGTTAATATCTAGGGAGCGCTTAATGAATATTTCTGAGTCCATCAGTCCAAAACAAGCTGGGACACAGGGGATGCTGTGATTTGTTATCAGCAAGGCAGGAATGCGGACAACAGGTACAAATGCCCAGGTGTGGAAGTCATATTACACCTGGCCATCTGATCTACCCTCATCCCAAAGTCCAGGAAGGGGGTTGAGGGAGGCAGTAAGAGATTGCTGGATTTGGGCCTAAGGTGAAGATGCCAACACTGGCAAATATTTCTGGTAGATTCCTCGCTCTAGACCCGCATTGTCCCAAACAGGTATCTCTTCGCCGCCCTGTGAGGCTACCGTGTGCTTGAAATGTGACTGGTCTGAACTGCAATGTGCCATACGTGTAAAATACACACCAGATTTCAAAGGTTTATGTGAAAAAATATAAAATGTAATATTAATAATGTTTATATTGATTCCAGTGCTGAAATAATAATTTTTAGATATAGTTGGTTAAATAAAATGTATTATTAACAGTAATTTCACCTGTTTCTTTTGCTTTTTTTAAAAATATGGCTACAACAAAATTAAGCATTGCCTGTCTGGCCTGCTCTGTATTCTAGCGCTGTTCCAGACAAAAGTCCTTGGAGTAATTCATTGGTCAAGAGCTTCACCTGAGTGCTCGTCCCCAAACTGGCTGAAGGAGTTCTATTCTGCAGATAGTATTGTGTTAGGTACTTCACTGCCTAAATAGAGGTTTATACCTTTGATTTGGTAATTTTATTTTGGGGATGTCATCCTGAAATAATACTCTGAAATGTGAAAAAAATTCTTAATACACAAAGTTCTTAATTATAGCATTATGTAATACGAATGAAAAATAGAAAAGAGCCCAAACAGCTAAATGTCTGTAGAAGAATGGTATTCTGAACTCTGTTACATCCATACAAAGGGAATATTACACAGCCACCAAAAACTCTGTTTACCCCAAATTTGATTATAACATGGCAAAGGGCCGTGACAACACTCAATCAAAAATGCATAAATCAAAACTGCTTAAGCGACATTACTGTAAGTCGGGAGGAAAAGCTTAGAGGAAAGCAAGTGGAGGGGGTCTACCCAACCATTAACGGTTGTCGTCTTTGGAGAACGAGATGATAAATGACTTCTCTCTTCTTCTTTCCATTTTCCCAACTAAATTTTATTTAATAAGCTTTTGATAAAAGAGAATTATAACTATCGGGTCTCGAGGCAAAAGGGCCCTTCGAGGCACACACGGTCACAAGGCAAATGCCAAGCCTTCTCCGTGAAAGTGCATCCTCTGTACCTTGAACCTGGTGGGTCATTTAGCCTCTCAGCCAAGTCAGGGCCTCCTCCTAAGATCCCACCTGGAGGGCCACAGCTGCCTCCCTGTCCTCCATCCCAGCCCAGAGCCGGAGCCGGTGGGCGCTCTGCAGGAGCGCTCGGCACTGGGCTGATTCCCCTGTGCTGTGCCCGGGAGGCCAGCCTGGGTGGCTGCATGACCTTTGCCAACTAACTTCTGATGGGTTTATCCAAAGGGCAGTCCTGCTGGGAAAATGGATGAGGGGACAGGGCAGTCCAAGGGTGCCATCCCCTGGTCACCTCCCTGTAGGTCTTCTGAAGGTCATGGCTCTAAAGATGCCCCTGGCCACACTCCTGGCCTCCGGCCTCCAAATGCGAACCCCTGCCCTGCAGGCCTGGGGGTTACACAAGTTCGGTGACTCTTCTCTTGTGCTTTGCTCACCTTTCCCTTCACCTTTGCCAACAGCCTCTTTGGGAGATCCTTCTGGATAATCCTAATTTGAGTGCACCCTGTTTCTTCTGTCAGGACCCTGAACTGACACAGGACTCAGTTGGAAATGCAGGGCCCGCGCCACACAGTGTACCGAGAACAGGGGCACGAAGCACATACTAGGAGGTGCGGTGTCCCTGAGCCTTGTGTGTGGAGGGGAGGGGCTGAGCTCTGGGGCCCACAGACCTGAGTTCAAGTTCAAGCAATACCCCCCTACCCCTTCAAATGGCATGAGGTCCTTAGCACGTTCCTTACCTCTCCAGGTCTCACCATCCCCATCTGCAAAATGGGGTGAGAACACCTACATTTCAGTATTGTGCAGGTTCAATGAGATAAGACACCCACACTTCTTAGCTTGTTGCCAGGCGTGGAGTAACCCCCGAGTGCACGTTATATACACGTAGCTATACCATTATTGCTATCACCCACTGGGGCTGTCAGTCTTGTGAGCGCCAATGTCCCTCAGCCCACCACTTACAGAGACTCACTGCTAGAGGGACTAAGCCCTTCCCTCCCGCCCTGGGCTGCAGAGACTGTGGGGAAGGACACCATCCCCACCCCACACTCTGCACTACACTGAGACACCTGCATGAGGGGTCGGGGGTTAGTCAGAGAGAGAGAGAGGAAGGGAGAACCAGCAGGAGATAAAGTGTATTTTGAGAAAATCATTTGTTTATTTAAATATTGTACTTATGAAAAATACCAGAATGAGAAATATGGGTATTTGTGGTAATAATCCAAAGGAGGGTAAGGGATATAAATTATCAAAAATACAGGGAAGAATTATAAGACATTTGAAATAAAAATTTGCATCTTTAAAATAGCTCTACTTCAACCTCAGAATGAGTGTATCTTTTAAAAGCTCTTTGAAGACACTTCCCCACTCTCTTTGTCTCTTTTCTTTATAAGGGTATCTTCTCTTTAACTCCCTTTGGGAAACTTCTTATAAATGAGGATTTGCATCTCCAGGGATTACTCTGGTTAGGAAAGTGTTTTATTAAAAAAATATATGTTTGCCACAGAATGCTGAGCGATATAATTAGCTGGTCCCTTCTGTTTTATTTTAAAAGGCTGTATGGCCAAGTTCTAATTAAACATATTCTCAGGACGTTTGAAATGTGAAGGTGCCTCAGAAATGGGCACTCAGATGAAAGAAAAGGGGGTGTGGGGGAGGTAAGTGGGGCTATGGCCACAGCGCACCAGCAGGTTAGGCTCATCTCTGCTCCTGAGTGCACAGGGACCCTGATTGATAAGCCCATCCCAGCTCCCCTTCCGTGGGCCCCTGCCCTGCATCTGGGAGGTGGAGTCCCCTGCTTCCGGGGACATGGATGTGTGACAGGTTCCCGCATCTGAAGTGAGAGTTTCTCCTGTCCCCTGCCACCTCTGACATTCCTTGTGCTTTAGGATGGGTTCCTTTGCCTAGTTCTTGCCACACAGCATCACAGTGCTCCAAATGCCCATACTTCATTTTGCTTTGTGGGTTTTGGAATAAAACCTGAGGCCATGGAATCTTGCTCCTGATGGTACTAGAGAAAGCCAGGCTGGCTCAACAGAGAGAGAGGCCATGCTATGTGCTCATTTGTAAGATGGGTAGAATGATGCTTCTCTGTCTCCCTTCGGAGAAGCAAATTCCCTGGAAATAGAAATGCCCTGTCTTGCACGCACCAGGATGCTCGAGGAGCCCACAGGAGCTGACGGTTTCGAAGTATCGCTTCTGAATCCCCCCACTTTGGGGCCCCGTGTAATGCCCTCACTCTCTGTGAAACACTTCCACACCCATTAAAACCTCTTTAGAAGTGAGAGAACTCTCATTCCTTGCTGGTGGGGATGCAAAATGATACAGCCACTTTGGAAAACAGGTTGGCAGCTTCTTATAAAGTTAAACATACTCTTAACATACGACCCAGCACCCGGCGATCCCACTTCTGGGTGTTGAGACCCAGGAGAAACGGACACTTACGTTCACACAAAACCTATGTGCCCATGTTTCTGGCAGTTTTATTCATTATCACCCCAAAACTAGAAATGACCCAGTTGTCCTTTGGCTGTGTGTGGATAAACAAACTGTGGGACCTCCATACAAAACATGGATACACTCCACACACAGGTCAATCTCAAATACATTATATTAAGTGAAAGAAGCCAGACCCAAAAGGTGACATCCTGTATAATTCCACTTATATCACATTTTGGAAAAGGCAAAACTATAGGGATGAAGAACGGATCAGTGCTTCCAGGTGTGGGGGATATGGGAGTGAAGGGCAGAAGGATCCTCGGACTACAAAAGAGCAGCAGGATCGTGTTTTGGGCTGACGGAGCTATTCCAAATGTTAGTTGTGGTGGTGGTTCCATGACTCTATAAATTTGTCAAAACTCAGAGACATTGGGGGAATAAAGGGAAAACTGAAGGGGGGCAAATCACCAGAGGGGGAGATGATCCATGAGAGACTATGGACTCCGGGAAAGAATCTGAGGGTTTCAGAAGGGAGGGGGTTGGGGGGATGGGGTAGCTGGGTGATGGGTATTAAGGAGGGCACATGCTGTAATGAGCACTGGGTGTTATACATACGCAAATAATGAATCATGGAACACTACATCAAAAAGTAATGATGTACTGTATGGTGACCAACATAAAAAACAAACAAAAAAAAGAACCCTCAGAGACCTGTATACCAAAAGAGCGAATATTACTCTATGAAAATTAAAAAATGAGTTTTAGAAACCTGCAGTCTTGGTGGCCAATGTGTTGGCCATTTGAGTTTGACCCTCCCCCCAACCTTTTTCATTTTCTCCTACAAGGGATGCTCATTAACCCAATCAAGGCATGGCATTCCCTGGTGACCGTAACTGGTCCACAGAATGGGGCCCTGAAAACTGAAGGGAAGGATGGAGATCACACGGGTCAGTGAAAAGTTTCTGGTTCTCTTTTCTGTTGGGTGTGGACTAGGAAGCAAGCCATTCTACTCACCATTTGAGGTTCTCTTGAAATCACGAGACCACTGAGGATGAGCTGACGCTGAGAACACAGAGCTAAGCGATCAGAGGGCAGAGCAAACCGGGTTTCTGTTTGTATAATCAAGCCAGGATTCACCACTAGACAATTCCCTTAAGCCAGTGTGAGTCGGGGGCTGTATCACTTGCCGGCTAAAGCATCCTCGGAAGTGCACTTAGGGATCTCCTTGAACCATTTCAAGTTCCGAAACAACTTGAAACAACGTCTGTGGAACAACAGGGCATGTACCTCCAACGGAAAATGGGAAAAGGACTTGGACAGGGCCCTCAGGAAAAGGAAATCCAAGTGACCACACACATACCAAAAAGTGCTCAATCTCCTTAACATTCATGGGAACGCAAGCTGAACACAGGGAAACAGCAACCACAACCGCTAGATTAGGAAGCATGAAAAACAAGGGAAAAATAAAACTAATAATATCATAGGCTGACAAGGAGGTAGAACAATGGAAAGACTTAAAAATAGCTTCTGGGAGTGAAAAGTGACATCATCTCTTCGGAGAACCGTTGGGAGTTGTAGATCTACCCTGGACGACCGAGCAATGCTACCTCACATATATGTATCACAGATGGGCTCTTCCACACTTGTGCACAACACATGAGTAAGTGTGTTCACAGTGGCGTTTTTCATAATAGCTAAACAACTGCAAAAAAAAAAGAAAAAACCCTACTATATTGCACTGAATTTGTGGTCTACAGCTTTGAAAATGACCAACTGCATGCAGCCACAAGTTAAGTCTCACAGATATGCTGAGTGAAAGAAACAAGACACAAAATAATTCATTCAATATGATTTCACCTGTGTAAAGCTGAAAAACACAGTGATGTGCACCTGAGTGCTAAAACCACAAAGCAAGGCAATAAAGTGATCACTATAGAGGTCAACATGGTAGTGGCCTCCAGAAAAGGGGGTTCTAATTGTGAGGTGTTGGGGGGGCTTCTGGTGATAGAGTGGTGGTTACCCAGTTGTTGGTTTTATAATATTATCTAAACCATACACATGATTTACACATGCTTCTACATTTGTAACATATCTCACACACAGAAACGTAAGAAGTAAAATAATAATAATAATAATTCAGATTCTAGAGAAATGCCAGAAACCAGTCTGGTGCCATTACTACAGAATGAGTGATTCTGAGTGAGGAATTCTGGAGGAGTGGCTCCAAGGAGAGACTATCTAGAGGGTCCTCAGCTTTGCTGTACTTCATTACCATTTACCCCAGCCAGAGGCCTTTTAGAAGTATTTGCTTTTAAGGAAACATTGTATTCTTTGTCAAGTATCAATCCCCTCTCTTAAGTTTAATATGAGTGTGAATCTTATAGAGTGCTCTTACTGAGCTCTTACACTTTAGATCAGATCTGTTCCTTAACGCCAGTCTACACAGACTTAAGGTGAGCTGTTCTATCCAACGGCTTCCGATTTACCTGGAGGTCTTTCATCTTAGAAATTCAACCATCAGAAGCGGACGTGCAGGAGGCCACGCCCAATACCTCTTGAGTCAGGAAAATACGCACTATAGGGTCCAGGCATCAACCACACGCAGTTTCCTTGCAGAAAATACTTTCCAGTCTTATCTGAGTCTATTAACTCCATTTTAAATGTAAATTTAACAAGCTCAGAACTCTGTTTCCAAGAATATATCAGCTTAGAAAGAGAGAAGAGGCAGGAAAGAGCTACTAGAGCCCAGGACCACTGAGAAGCTGACACCGCATAAGAAGACAGATGGAAAAACATCTCAATTCTTCTAGGCCTCTGGGGGCATTTATTGCAGGGACAGCAATGAATTGTTAAATTAGAAATTGACTAAGTCTTTTTTAAAAAATCGGTAACAAGTGCAGTGCCCAACAAATGATTACTATTGAATGTTTAGCACACCTTCGCTTTCCAAAAAAGTAAGTTTTATAGAGATTTTCCTGCAGAGAAGTCATTCTGCGAAAATACTAGGGACATTACAGAAGCCCCCCTTATCCACGGTTCTGCTTTCTGTAGTTTTCAGTTACTCTCAGTCAACCATGTTCCAGAAGCAGATGATCCTGCTGATGTAGGGACAGGAGGCCCCTAGTCGCTAACGCTACGTCACGGTGCCTACATCACTGAGCTCACTTCATCTCAACATGGGGGCATTTTATCATCTGACGTCATCACCAGAAGAAGGGTGACTGCAGCCCTACCAGACACTTTGAGAGAGAGAGAGAGAGGGAGACCACACTCACATAACTTGTATGATAGTACATTGTTAGAATTGTTCTATTTTATTATTAGTTATTGCCATTAATCTCTTACTATACCTAATTGACAAATTAAACATCATGAGTGTACATGTAGAGGAAAAACCATAGGATATACAGGGTTTATTACCTTTCAGTTTCAGACATCCCCTGGGGGTCTTGGAACATATCCTCCTTGGAGAAGGGGGGAATATAGTAATCCTATTCCAAGTCCCTGTGAGTATAGGTGTGTGCACAGACATAAATATTTAAATATATACACGTATATGTACATATACATAGACGTCTATTGGAAAGTACCAATCTATGTTTTGTTGTGAGTGTATGGGTATGTGTGCACAGGCGTGTGCGTGGTGGTTTGGATCCCATTACAGAATTTGGGATTTGGATGGAATTCACTCTGATAGCTGAACAATTACGGAGCGGCTGCATCTTCAGAACAAAATGACCTTTTCATCAAGTTACATAACATTAAAGGTTAAAGAATGTTTGAAAGGGAGTTAATACTTTTAAAACATTGGGAAAATTGCCATGCTTTCAAAGACCTGACCAAAAGGAGAAGAAGGTGCCAGGACCGGCAGGTATGAGCACTACTGGGGGGAGGAGGCATGATATATTTGCATTGCCTGTTTCATTGAAAACTATGAATGAACCTACTTCCTCGGGAAATGAGAAGAGGCAGGCCTGTGATCGGCACAGCACAGGAGCTCACGCAAGGAACCCTTAGTGGGCTGGTTCCTAATTGCAATTTCGAAGTCACATTTCTTCCTCTCGCGAGTAGCAATGGCAGAGAGCAAATCAATGAGAGTGTCAGATTTTCCAGGCTTCTATTTTCCATCTGACCTGGATGGCGCCCATTCCAGTCACTACTAACAGGGAAAATAGAAATATCAGTGAGGCTCTTCACCATACCCCTTCCTTTAATTAGCTCCTGGAAAAACCTGGAGGAATCTGCCTTATTTGCTCTGCAAATGCTCACTCTTCCCAGAAAGTCAGGAGGCCTGGCCACCACTCTGTCTCCAGCAACTCCCCTCTTCCTTTCTTTTCGCCCCAGTCCAAGTACCTGTTTGCATCCTGGGGTGCATCCAACCTCACCCCACTTATAAGCCTGTCTTGAGGGAGGTCTGACCCTGGGGCTACCCTTGGCACAGTGGCTGGAGGAGGGGCCACCATCTGTCGTCCAACTACCTCCTGCTGAGCTCTTCACCGAAGCACCCACATGCATCAGCCCAGGTGAGCCTCACTAGTACCTGGGCAGTGGGCTCTACTGTGACTTGCCCACGGGCACACACAGCTAGTAACCCCGTTCCTCCTTCAAATCCCTGTCTGACCCTGAAAGCTCCCAGTATGTACACAAAGAGGAAAAGGTTTCAAAGGGCATCTCCAACTTTAATTGGAGTTTTCCTCCCTGAGTCCCTACTCATTACTTAAGCTGGAGAGAGCTGCCCCTATGTAGAGGTGAAGGAGATGAGGCTGAATGAGGGGTGGGGGGGGATCTGCCTGGGTCATGAGCCCCGGCCCTGCATCACAAGGTCAGAAGTCACATTCACCTGCCAAGTACACATGTGCACACCCACCTCATACCCACCACCGTGTGTTTGACCCTTCTATGCTGCCCACTGCTATTTCACTCCTAAGAGACACCAGCTAGTTGCTCTCCCTCATTTCTTCCAACTTTTGCCCCCTCATTCCTTGTGCCTCGTCTGCTTCAGGTAGGACTAGGTGCTGGGCTGGAGAGCCAGCTCTCCACTTTCTCACCTTTACTGTCTACCTTCTTGACTCTCAACGACGTGCCCTAGATAGTGCCATCCTCAAGAGGGAGCAGCTTGCATTTCTGGACACTTGAGACGGGAGTGACTCCTTGACAAATTTCACTGTTGGAGAATGACTCTGGCCCATTTTCAAGTCTCATTTGTCCTGGCCGACAGGTGAGGCCGGAGGAGGAGTAAGGAGGGTTTGTGGGCTCAGAAGGGAGGCCTCCTTGTCCTGCCAGGTCAGCCAGACCTCTAGGACGGTCTGCTCCCTTCCTATGCCTGCCCTCACTGCCTTGGGACAACAGGCTTTCTCCTGGTGGGAACCTTAACCCCAGGCATTCAAGGGGGCTGGGACTGAGGATTCTTTCCCAAGCAGGGAGGTCCTTCTTATACCTGAACCTGGCCCATCACCAGCTATTCTCCTGTGCATTCCCAGCAAGCACCTTCTCTTTAGCGAAAACATTCCTAAAAAACCTTAAATGATGCAAAAGACTTCTTTACAATTCAATGCCCCTATTTGGGCAATATATTTTGAAAGTGTTTGTAACATCTTTAAGGTGATCAAAAGTCAAATCTGGTGTTTCTCAAATTTGTATTCAGCAGCTACTATTTTTTTTCTATGTGCATTTACAAACCTTAGTTGGCCAGCCTGGGGCCAGGCTCTGATAACACCACCTGCCCCCACCTCCCCATCATCTCCCTTGCCCCTCGCCGCCTACAGATGACTGCCTGAGCTGAGTGTCTCCTAGAGAGGTAGCTAGAAGGCTCTTTGGGCAGGAACTCAGACTTCCCTTCAGCTTGACCATCTTTTGATTGGGAGGAAGGGTAGAGATCAAGCCCCGCCCCCCCCCCACACACACCATCGCCCAGCAGTTTTTGGCTGGGACCTAGTCTAAGTCCTGTTAAGATGGAAAAAGAACAACATTCTCACCAGGCCGCACCAGGGAAAGACAACTGAACTTCTAAAAACTCTGTATTTTAAAAATAAGGCTGCAGGGGTTGGGTGGTCAGGCCCCACAGTACTTGGCACAGGATGGGCTATGGGGTGGGGGGAAGGGGAGAGAGGCTCCGGGGACAAGAGATATCCCTTGGTCCTTGGCAGAAGCCAACCTAGTAGTTTGTGCAAAGCCCCCTGCTAAGTCTGGAGCCACAAGGAGGAGCCAGGCCAGGAGGCCAGCTCACCTGGTGCCTGTGGAGTCCTGTTTTCCTGCACAGCCAGAGGTCAAGCCCGTCCCTTCTATGTGCACTTGCACACTCACACTGATTTCCACACCCCTCCCGGCTGGGCATCTACAAGCTGTGCACACCTCCCTTCAGGCATGCCTTTGCACATTCATAGGAGCTCCTGCCTGGAGGTCTGGGCACTTTCTCCAGGACGAGTTTTCCCAGGGGAGGAGCTCTGCCTGCTGAGGACTATCATCAGCATACTAACATGGCCAGCTCTTCCCAGGAGCCAGGTTCCCACAGCCTAGCTAAGGTCTGCGGCCCCAGGCAGGGCACAGGCTCTGCGGTGCCCCAACCTTGTCCTAGTGTCCAGCGCCCTGGACTTTGGGGCCTGCGTGGGCACACAGTTCTCTGTTTAGGGCGAGTTGAACTTGCTGGCTCCAGAATTTCAATATAGCAGGGCTTTGGTGAAGGTATCAAGGACTTGGGTGGGCAAGGGTCTTGCCTTGAAACTATGTCAATGGAGCATCCATGCTCTTTTAACTTTAGCTGGGTTAGGAGAACCTAGGAAAGGGGTGTTGGGGTGAAGGGGTAGAGCTCTTCTTAAACCCCTTCTTCAGGGGTCACCACCTGCCTCTGCAATCCACCAACACATCCAAGTGCAAGATGTACACGGACACCACAGTGCACCTAGTCCAGGAGGCCAGCCCTGAGAGCACCCTGAACCGACAACCTCCCTGTCCCAACTCCCTCCCTACTCATCATCCCTGGGGCTGGAGCGACCGCCCCCCCCATAGCCCACCTCTAGAGGGCGCTGATGGAGAGGTGGTACTGCGAGCTCCCGAGGCGGGCTCCAGGGGGAGCCTCAGGGACTCCACCCCTAACCCCCCCGGCCTAATTTGAATATTTCATTGGCTGCCGCCAGTCTGGTCAATTTATCATGCAAATGCGGGTGCCCTCCGCGCCGGAGAGGAGCCACCGCCCGCGCGGGAGAGCGGCGCCCGATTGGTGGCCGAGACAGCGGCATTTGTAATATTTTTCTTTGGGCATCGGAGTCATTTACCAATGCCATCGTCGTAACTCCAGGCACTGAATCACAAGCCACTTAAAGGGTTTTATTGGCAGCTTTGAAACTTCTTAACATGTTCTTTTATTTTAAACCAAGTGTCAACCTATTTCTGACCTCCCCCACCCCCACCTAAAAAGCTGCAGGGACTACAAACTACCTTGCTCCCTCGCGAACTGTGCCTCGGGTGGCCGCCCCTGCCACAGAGAGGAGGACTCGACCTCTTTGGGGTGAGCGCTCGGTCGACCCGAAATAGAGAACTGTTGCGAATTCTTGTGGGGGTTGGGGAGGAACTGATAGAAGAGGAAACACAAAAAAACAACCGGAGAAAGGAGGAGGAAGGAAGAAAGAAGATGAAAGAGATGGGGGGAAAGAGAAGTGTCAGAAAGAGGAAGACAGAAGGAAGAATTCAGAGCTTCTCTGCAGAGGAGGAAAATCTTGGAGCTGTCAGAGCCTCTGAGGTCAGACCACCTGCATACAAAGAATCTGACCCTCCTGACAACCTCATCCCAAAGAACTCCAGCTCTCCTATGCTGGATATCCTGGAGATATGCACCAAGCTTCAAGAAATAAAAAAATGAGAAAGAACGAAGACCCAGCCCAATGCCCCTCTCTCTTGTACCTGTCCTACTGAGAATTGCCCTCGGTCTTTCCCGTTTGTAAATTCAGGGAGGAACACAAAACCATAATGTGTATGACAGAAAAGAAGAGCGATATAGGGAAAGAGAAAAGGAAACGAGATTCTTCCTCCTCTTGCAAATTCTCCAGCTAGTTAATGAGGTCACCAGGCATGCAAAGCTGGGCTGTCTGGTCTGCGAAGAGGGAAGAGCGGGTGGTTTGATATCTGAGACCTCCTCCTCCTCCTCCTCCTCCTAGGGTTCCTGCATAGGAGCCCGAATACAGCCTCGCATTGGGCTGCCCTGGCATTGATTTAGATCACGACTCGTGCGGGGCAGCTCTTGCATAGGCGGGAAGAGATGGGCACTTCTGCTTCCCATCTAGCAAAGTGCGGCTCCCTTCCAGCCAGAGGTGAGCCCCACCGCGGCTGCACCCATCTCCAGGGTAGTTTTTTGTTTCTGTTTTTTTAAAGCTCTATCCAGATGGTTTCCAAAAATCCATTTCATCCAGAGTGGGAAAAAACCATGCCACTCCGCAGCGAGTAATTCGGGAAATTCCCCGCGCAAGTCAAAGTAGGCGGGTGAGATTGGACTGAAGGGCATTTCGTCAGTAATTGCTCCCTCCGAAGTAGACTTAATGTGTATGTGTCCTCTTTAGACCGAAACACAAAGACATATTTTCTTTATTAAATCGTAGGTCTCCTAAAAAAAAAAAGTTTTTGAAAGTTCCGTAGATGATTGAGCTCGAAAAATAATTACGGAAGAAAGGGGAGTGAGGTCCACATTGAACCCTCCAAATCTGAAGCTGCTAGATTGAGAGCACAGGCAAGCTGGGGGGGGGTGTGATTCCCAGCCCCTCTTAGGAAACCGGAGAAAGTGGTCCCTAGGAATCACCCAACCAGGAGATGGGTATGTAGGAAGACCTGATCCCCTCGGATAACCGTGTTCCCTCCCTCCCTGTTAGGTATATAGTTTTCTTTTTTGTTTTAACACATTTATAACTGCCTGGAAATTTCGAGTCCATAAAAGTGAGGCATTGAGGAGGGGGACCTGCCGGTCCTCGCTTCCTAAGTGGCTTGGCCAGGTCAGTTTCCATCCAGAGTTCTCTAGGTCCGGTCATGCTGGCAGTTCAGGGTGTGCCCGGGGCCCCCTTGCTCTGCCCCTCCCCCAAAAGACCAGGGACATCATGCCTGGCCAGGGAAGACCACAGGCCTTGGAGTCCAGTGGTTCCTCCTGGGAATGGTGGGGATACAGTGCGCATAGTTGGGAAAACTGGACCAGACCACTCTGCTCCCAGCTACAAGAAATTTGCAAAGCAGTAAAGCCCAGGAGGGGAAGGGGTAGGAACATGTGTACCCCTGTGTGTGTGTTGGGGGGGTGCTTCATGCCCCAACACCAATTCTTGACCTTGGGAGACAGCTGTCTCCTACTTTTCTTCGAAGCTTATCTGCCCCCCTCATATCCATCCACCCCAGCTCACATCCAGGCATGCCTGATGCAGCCCCCCCCAAGGCCCCACAGAAGTGGCATTAATATACTGCTCCGATTTTCAAAGGTTTATTTCACGTCAAAACTGTAAAAGTTCTTGGGAGAATTTACAGACAAAACATCTGGTTCGTTAAAACAAAGCTACCGGAAAAAGGGAAACAAACTTCGCTGCTGTGTAAATGCACTTTTAGCAAACAGTTTATCGCCTGGCGAGGGCCTGGCCCCAGGGTCCAAATCTCTAGCGCTTAGGCAGGGGCTGAGGTCCTGGGCTCAGCTCCTGGTTGAAGTGTGCAGGTGGAGGCCGGCAGCTTCTCTGCATCACGGGGACTTCCTTTGCCTAGCCCAGACAGTAGTGTGAGGAAGAGCGTGTAAGGGGGCAGCCCCGAGGCCAGCATTCCAGGGGGGTACAGGTAGGAAGAGCACTTGGTTCCACCTCTCTTGGCATTGCTGGGCAGTCAGTGGGCTCCCCAAAGGCCCTCCACCGGGCCTGATGCCTTCACACCATGAAATGGGGGCGGGCTCAGGCTTCCTGTGGGTTCCACCCAGCGTGCCTTGTTCCTCCAAGCAGCCTGTTCTTCCCCAAGGGCACAGAGAACCCCTCTTCATGGCCTGGGTTTAGGCCCCTAAGTTCCTGGGACCTTGGCCTACCCTGGCTATCCGCCCTGGACTGGCAGCTTCAAGGACGCCTTCTTTCCTGTAGCGTGTCCCTCTGTGGCCATCCCAAATGAGGACAAACCTTGGCCTTCCTCCGTTCAGGGGGACTGTCACCCACTGGCCTCAATTGCACCTTGAACACAACCTCGGCTGCCTCCCGGCGGCGGCGCTAACCAGGCTGCTGCTTCCCCACCTCCTACTTCCTTGCTCTTGAGAGGCTTGTTTCAGGCCAGCTCCCTGCCCCTCCACCACACACTTGTTCCCAGCCAGGCCTGCGTTTGACTTTTTTTTTTTTTTGAACTCCACCGGGTGGGACTCGGGTTGGCCAAGTGCAGGAATGCTCCCCCCCGCCCCCCGCCGGGCAGACCCACGCAGGTAGGCCCGGGGGACTAGGGCCTGCAGCTCTCAGAGCTCAAAAGGTTGGAGTCACATTTCTAACCCCTGACCTGAAGAACTGGCACTTGGGAAGATTTGCACTGAACAGGGCTCAGCGCACCGCCGCGGAGGAGAAGCAGGGTACCACTGGGCCCAAGTCGCAATCTTGGGGCTCAGGAATTGTCTTCATGGCCCCTGGGAATTTTCTGGGCTCATAAACGTGACCACCCCGCTGCGGGGTGAGCCACCTAGCCGCAGTGGGAGTCCCCAGTTTCTCCTAAGGGCGTTGGCCATTGAGCATTTCGATGTGTCGCTCCACTGCTCCTCAGCCCACTTGTCCTTCTTTTGTTTTCAGAGATTTAAAAAAATCCCAGGAAAGCGGCACCTCCCAAAAGTGGGAGCCTCTAACTGGCCTAGGGGGTTACTTTTTTGCGTGACTCACTCGGCTAAGTGAACCAGGTACCTGAGAGGGAGCGGAAGCTTGCTGTTGCTTTTCAGAGGTATCTGCAACTCCTCAGAGTGGGGTAGAAAGATTTCTACAGTGTTACCTTCTGCAGAATTTTAGCTCCTCCGCTGGGCGCCAGCTTTTCCGCCCTCCAGTCTAGCGTGAAAACGGTCCGGCCGCACACCCTGGAGTGCGGTCCCTCCTTCTCGCAGGAAGGAGCCCCTGTGTGCGCGCTGTGGCCGTCTCTCCGGCCTCCTCCCGAACCGCGCAGACCTCGGCTCCCGGCGCTCGCCGGAGAGCGGCTCCTGTATCCCTTCTAACTGGCGAATCGCGGAACGAAGACAAGCACAGGTTTTGACCCGCTCCTGTAGTCGACTCTTGAGGGGGCAGAACTCAGCAGACACCCGGACAGAAATATTTGCAGTAGGAATAAAGTCAGGTAAAATGCCGCGTACAGCCACCCCGCAGATGTCCGAGCAGTAGGTCCTCCGTGCGCCCTTCCCCTGAACTTCTTAGGGGGAGGACAAGACAGACCCTTTGGCCTGGCCAAACTGATCAGGCACATATATGAAGATATTTGTCCTCTGGACAGTGGGGTGGGGGAGTAGGGGTGGGGAAAGCAACAAGAAAAGCAGGGGAACTTGCAACCACAGCGGAGGTCAGCATTCTTGGAGAATGGCGCCGGGAACTAGCCGCAAAGCTCTGGCTTCTCAAACATATGGCCCTGCCCTTTCTCCCTCTGTAAATAACATGTGAATTACAGACTTGCTGCTACGCGGACATCAGTTCTCCCTAAATCGAGTCCCCGGTTTTGCCTGGGATCCGCGTTTTCTTCCCCCTCTCTGGCTCCTCGCTGTCAGTCCGTGTCAGGCAGCAGCCAGGTGGGGCCTGGCAAAGTTTTAGCTTTAGACCTTCTGGCTAAGATCTGCCCCAGATTCGGCCCAGCTGAAGCGTATTTAAGCCCCTGCATTCAGGTACATACTGTGCTTGGTGCTGATTTGGGAAGCCTCCCTTCCTTTTCTCCTACGCCACACCCAGTCCACAGAAAAGGGGCAAAGAGAACTTGGAATTGCAAGGGCCAGGTTGACAGTGTCCCTCTCCATCTGTCCCATTCCTAGGACGACCTGCAAGACTAGTCCCGTTTTGAGGTCTTGTTAGTATTAAAGGGGGTGCGTATGGTTAAAAGAACACCGCAGAGATCAGGGTTCCAGGCTGTGCCACGCCGGGCCAGAACCCTGTTTGAGTGTCCGTGCAAGGCAGCGCGGTCGCAGTATGCACTCCGCATAGCCCGTGTTGCGCGTGACGGGCTGTCGCTACGATGTGCAGCTCATTGACACTGATGGATGCGCCAATGGTTGGACGGACAGATGTTAGGGCGGATCGCACCGCGCGCGGCGCCTGAGCGGGGGAGGGCGAGGTAGCGATCCGGCGGTGGCTGCGGGGGACTCGGAGACCCGAGCTCAGGCCGCGGCCCGCAGGGGGAGGGGGTGGAGGGAACGAGGTTTGGAGAGCAGCGCGGGGAAGGAAAGGAGGAGGGGGAGCATAAGCCAGGGCGAAACTCTCAACCTTCCGTGCGCGGCGCCCAGCGCTGTGCACCCATCACTACCGGCGCGCTTAAGTGGGCGCTCCGCTTTGGGAAGGTGAGCCGGGGGCAGGCAGGAGCTGACCTCGCGCGGCGCCTACCCTCCTCCAGGCAAGAGGCTCCCAGCGCCGCGACCAGAACCGAGAGGCCGCGGGCGGCGTCTGCCAACTCACCGTTTCCTCGTTCGCAAGAAGCGTTTCACGCCCCACGGCCGCGTCTCCCGGGCCTGGAGGGGCAGTCTCTCTAGCCTCTGTGGCCGCAGGCACCAACTGCTCGCCGCGCCCCCGCCCCCGCGTCCGCCACACACACGACCAGCCCCGGAGCCCAGCCGCAGCCTGACTCCGACTCCCCCGCAAACGCCCGGGGTCCGCACCCCGCAACTCCGAGCGCTCCTGCGCGCGCGAAGGCGCTGGAGGCGGCTTTATAGCCCGGGAGGACGGCAGCGGCACATCTGCATTCAAGGAGGCGTCTGGACTGAGCCCAAGCCCGCAGGCTGGGGGCGAGCGGAGACTTTTGATCTTACCGTCTGGGTGAGATCACGGTCTCCTGGTCTAAAAGAAAAGAAAGCATGCCTGTGAACTTTTAAAACAAACTTGCATAAACAATCACAAAGAAAAAAGATAGAGAGGGGGCAGAAGAAAAGGGGAAAAGAAACACAAGAAAAGGAAATATTTTAAAAAAAAAAAAGGAAGAAAGGAAAGAAGGAAGGAAGGAAAAAAGGAAGGAAGAAGGCCGGGGTTTGCAGCTCCGGGAACGCTCAGGCAGCCAGTCCCAGGGCGCGGGGCTCTGGCCCTCGCCGGGACTATCGGACGCGGGGCCCAAGGGAGCCCCCGGGCCCCAGCCGGCGCGCCCAGGAGCAGCGCCACCTCGGGGACCGTGGGTCTGGCGGCCGCCCCCGCACCCCCACCACCGCCGCCCGGCAGCGCCCGGAGCCAGCCCCGCCGCGGCCGCCCCATTCCCGGCCCAAGAGCTGGCCCAGGGAGACGCAATCGAGCCCGCAGCGCATCGATGCGCCGCCGCCCGCGCCGCTCCGGCTCCCGCTCAGCCGCCGCCGCCCGGGGGTCGTCCCAATGAGCTCCGGCCCACCCGCGCCCTCGCGGCCGCCCGTAAGTGAGCCCGCGTCGGCCTGCCGCCAAGGCAGCCCCGCCAGCTCCCCCTCTTCGCGGCCCGCTCGGCGCCTCGGCGACCCCAATCACCCAATCAATAATCAATTCTTTTCGCCCAGTACTGCTGGCAAGCCGGGCGCTGGGCGCGGTGGCCCCCTTTCCGGGGCGCCCCGGGGCGGGGGATGGGCTTGGGAGCCCGAGTTCCTTCCCCCGCCCCCGTCCCGCCCTCGGTTCTGCCAGCCCTAGGGGTGGGGGGCGCGGCCCGGCGCCTAAGGGGCGAGGGGCGGGGTGGGGGTGGAGGGACCGCGATCTTCCCAGGCAGAGGAGGAAACTTGGAGGCACCCCCTCCCACGCCGACCCCCGGGACGGGCCCGGGAAAGTTTGCCCGGGAAAAAAAAATTGGGGGAAGTGGCGGCGGCGGGTCCCGGGGGAGGAGCCCGGGTGGCGCGGGGTCTGAGAGTAGCCCCCACCCACTCCGGCCCGCGCCCGCCTCCTCCCTCGAGGGCGCCGGCGCCCGCCCGCGGGCCCTGGCATCCCCGGGGGGGCGCGGGCCCAGGCCCGGGGAGCGAGCTGGGGGCTTTGGACGCGGCGGGGTGGAGAGGAGTGCGGCTCGGGCGGGGCAGCGGGGGGCGGCCAGGGGGCGAGGCCGGGTGGGGAAGCCGGGCGGGCGGGGGTAAGCGAGCGCCCCGGGACGAGCTGGGCCGGGCCGGCGCCGCGCCCCTGCGTGCGCGCACTGGGCGGGGGCGGAGGGGCGGCACCCCCTCCCCGGACGGGGCGGGGGTCCTAGACAAGCCCGGGGCCGGGAGCGGGGGCGCCGCGCCCCCGCGGGCGGGCGAGTGACACGATCATCTCCTTTTCCTTTAAGCTTGCCTGTTGCCGACGCCGCCGCTCCAGCCGCGCCGCGGGCAGAAGACTGGACCGCTGAGCCCCGGGCCGCGGCGGCGGCTGAGCGCCCCCCCCGGATGCCGTGACCCCCTGCCCGGGGGCGGGGGCCGGGGCAGGACCGGCCGGGGTCGCTCCCGCGCTCCTCCTCCCACCCCTCTGCCCGCCTTCTCCCCCTCTCCCCGCCCCCCGGCCCCGAACCCCGCGCACCTCGTCTGGGGACGGGGCGGGGGGGGGGGCAGGGCCGCCGTTCCTCCCCGCCCCCTCCTCCTCGGGCCTCTGGAGCGATTTGTCAAACTTCCCATTCCGCCGGCAGCGCGATCCTCCTCCTCCTCCTCCTTCACCACCTCCTCCTCCTCTGCCTCCTCCTCCCCCCGCGCTCCTCCCTCCCCGCGCCTCCCTCGCCCGCCCTCCTTCTTCCCTCCGCACGTTCGGGGATCGCGGCGGAGCGCGGAGAGGGGGGGACGCGGAGAGCCGGGGCGCAGCAGCATCCTGCGGGCGGCCGCTCTCCGGGGGGGAGGCTGAGAGCCGGCCCGCCTCGCCCCCCCCGCGGGCCCGCCGCCCCTCCCTCCCTCTCCTCAGCCCGGCAGCGGCGGCGGCGGCGGCGGCGGCAGTGGCAGTCGCCGGAGGAGCATCATGCCGAGGAGGAAGCAGCAGGCGCCCCGGCGCGCAGCAGGTACGAGCCGCTTCCCCTTCCTCCTCCTCTCCTCCTCCTCCTCTTCCTCCTCTCGCCGCGGTGCGCCTCCGGCCGGCGGCCACCCCGCTCTTCGCCCCACTCCTCGCCTCTCTCCTTCTGCCCGCGCAGAGTAACTCCGGGGCGCCAGGCTCGCTCGCTGCTCTGCTCTCTGGGTGCGTGCGCCCGCCTCGCGTCCCGGGCGCCCCCCGGACGCCCCGCCGCGCTCGCCCTGCGCCGGTTCGCACCCACTTCGGGAGCCGCGCGCGCTCGGGGCCAACTGAGCCGGGCTGGGTCCCTGCCTCTTCAGCTCCCCGGCTGCGGAGGGGATGGGAAGGAGCCCTCTTCGGTCTCTTTCTGTGGGGGGCGGGCGGGGTCACCTGAGTTCCCTGGGACACCTTCCGTGTCCTCCCGCGGCCGGCCGGCGGGGGACAGCCCCGGTGTCTGCCGAGCGAAAGAGAGCCAGCGAGTGAGCGAGCGGGTCCCTTCGGCCACCTTAACTGCTAATCCGATTGATTCTTCATTTATTGGGCCCAACGCGGGCAAGCGGTGGAAGCCAGAGCGCACAGGGTCTGGGTATTGTCAGATGACTGTCAAGTCAATGTTAGATGCTGGCGTTCTCTCTATCCGTGTTTGTTTTCCCTTACCCCCACCCCCTCCTTCCACTGCTTCTCCCACCCTCATATCCTCCTAGCACTTAGTTCTGGGACGTGTCTGTGTACTCCCCCCCCCTTTTTTTTTTTTTGCCAGGAGTGTCAACTCCTGTTAAGACTGAGCCGATTTTTTTTCTCTTTTCTGGAAAAAGCATCATTGAAAACAAAACAAAACCCACACACATAACATTATTTTGCAATAATGTCAGTTGGGGGCATGTTGCCTGGAAGAAGGGTTTCTGGCCCTTTGCCACCCTTGATTTGATGACTGATTGATTGTCCGTCATGCTGCTGCCTTTGATCTATTCATTCCCAATAAACATCAATAAATCACTCGCAATGGTGAGGCCAAGCTCTGTGACGTCACTAGGGCCCTGTCAGTGCAACTTCGGGGATTTGGGACGGATTGCTGAGAGGACCACATATGGACGGGATGTATTTTGATATGAGTAACACTCAGATGTGCAGAGGTTCAGATGCTGCCTGAACGGGAGCGTTAAGTGGAGGTTCATTTCTTTTCTTTTCTGTTCTTCTCTTTTGGTGGAAGAAGGGAGAGCAGAGGGAAGGGTCAGGGCATTGCCTGGCGCCCTTCTTGGATGAGGGCATTGTGTTCATGCTGCCCCTGAGTGCCTGTGGCAGCCCTGGGGGTGACGGTGACGGTCATTTCCATCATGTGAGCGGGCAGTGCTCGTGGAGCTCACACATTGGCCGCACTCTGAACCAGAGTCTTCTTACACAGGGTCACGCAGAGGGAGCACTCTTCTTTCTTCTTCCAGAAAATGTACTTTCTTGTTCATGTCTTAAGAAAATCCTCGAAGAAAACGGATGTGGTTTGGGGGCATATAATGCAGGTTTTGCTCTCTGTCCTCAGTGTTGCCCAAATTTAGGAAGTTTGAAAATCCCAGCGGTGGTTCTAGGGAGGGTGCTGCCACTCAGGTCACCTCCTGGCTGATGCTTCTTGCCCATCCCACTTTCTCCTTTAAATTCCAAGCTCAAGCAATGAGCTTATCTACCCAAAATAAACTCTAAAAGTTTGGAGGACTCCTTCACAAAGTTGGGCAGTAGGAGTGTCTTGGGCTTCTTCCAGTCTTTTAAATTTTTTCTTTCCTTTTTGGATGCACATTTTAAGGTATCTGTGTGCCTCAATCAAATGAACCATATGTGATTACATCTTTACATTTAGTTTAGAACTCTCTCTACGGTTGCTTCATCTTTTCTCCTCCACCTTGCCAATCTGAGACTCTTATAGGATAACTTTCTGCTAAAAATATTAGCGAAGGAGGAAATGTACTGTTGATTTTATTTATTTATTTATTTTTAAAGCAACCTGTTCACTAACCTTCTTGCACCTTTTAAAAAGCCAGCCAGGAAATATCAGGTCAGTTAAGAAATATTCATTATATAAAAACTTGACTGCCCGGCTAATAGGAGATGGAAGAATGGTTTTGCTCTATCAAAATGACCCGTCAAAACGACTTTGTTTCATATTTGATTTAATTGTCTCTCTCCTGACAGGCACATTCATCAATAGCTTAATGGTCAATCAGAAGTTGGCAGCGTGAGTGCTTTCTTTCTTTCCCATACCCGGGTTTTGGATTTACTTTATCAGAATGCCTCTGCCTAATGGACGTGTGGAGGAGGGGGTGGAGAATGTCTGAAGGGCTACTTATTTAAGAAGAGGGGAGGGATAAAAAAAAAAAAAAAAAGGAAGAAAAAAAAAAAGAACCCTCCACATTTAGGCCGGTGCTAAGTATTCCCAGGCCAGCAAGTGAGCTGCCTGAGGTTTTTGTTTGTTGGTTGGTTTGGGTGCACGAGAAACTTCCCATTTTTTTCCCTCCTGTTTTTAGTTCTCACAGCTGCAAGTTATAAGGTTCATGCCTGCTTTTGTGGCATCCTGGGAGTGATGACAAATTGATTGCTTTGCACTGATAGAGAGTGGGAAAAAGAAAGATGTCTGCTGATTGGTAACTGGAAATCCAGTCCCCAGCAACCTTGAGAATACTCGAGAATTTTTTTTCCCCTCCAAACTGAAAGGTCCGCTCAGCCATAAAAAAAGAAAAGTTGTTTTGCCAGCTTCATTAGTGTTCACCTAATTAGCTGTAAACCTGATGGATTCCTGACAGCTTTAATGATTGGAGATGACAAGCTCGACGCAGTGTCATCCAGCAGAATTAGGTTTGCAGCTAGTTTGATGTAATCAAGTTGATATTACACAGTCCTGGCTGCCTTTAGTTGTGCATTAACTCAATTTTCTGCTGCAGGTGACAAATGGGCTTTGGTACCTGGATAATCATGTCATAGGAATTAGGGCCCTTTTAATGGTCTGGGGTAGAATAACAACCACAAAGGGCTGAGAGCTGGGTAGAGCTTGCAGACGTAGCAGACAGGTGCACACAGTCTTCATATCTAGGCCAAATGTAACATTGCTCTCCAGAAGGCCAGAGCAGCCTCCAAGAATCCCTGAAAAGACGTATTTCTGTACTTTAGGATTTTCTTTCTTTTTTTTTTTTTTTGATAGAAATTATGCATGGCTTCGTGTCTGTTCTCAAAGGGAGAGAGACGTTTCTTCACCTGCCGAAGAGAAACCTGGGCAGGAGTGTCCTTTCTCCAGGCGTGTCATTTCAAAGGGCCATACATTCGTGCTGGCCAGATGTTGCTGCCTCAGAGTAGGAGGGTTGGAGAGGCCAGTGTCCTTCAGGCAAAATGACCATTGTCCCTTGCTCAAAACGGGACTCTTACCTGGGCATGATTTTATTTTTTTTAATACGAGTGTTTTTTGAAGATACCAGAAAAAAAAAATGAGAGCAGCATTTCATAACAAATAACATTTTATCCATTCATATCCATTTTCTGGGGGGGAGGGAACTGTACAGTCTTAAAAAAAAATCGCCTCAACTTGCAAAAAAAAAAAAATCCTCAGTGCACAACAACTTGCTATTGACCTTTCGAGTCTTATTCGTTGAAAGAGAATAATCTTCTAAGGAGTTCTTGGGTGGTCACATCAAGAGGGGGAACCTTTAAGCATCTTGATTTTTGTAAAAGTGGTTTGAACCCCTTAGGTTCTGCTGGTGTTCCAGATCACTGTGGGGCCCCGGGGGGCAGGATAGGCTCGCAGTGGCAAAGCAGAGGGGGTTCGCAGTGCCAGTGGATTTGGGTATGCCTAAAACGTAGTGCGCCTGGTGCTGCCCATGTACTGTGGTCCGGGCCTTCGTAAGGCCTGTCCACACACTGGGCAGCTCCTCTCCTCTGTCGGAGGCACGTGGAGCATTCAGGAGGGCGTTTCGGCAGTAGCCCTGGGAACGTATTCGCTCTCAAGCTTGCCGCACATTTCTCCTTTGGACAGGTATTCTGCCCTGTAGCAAGGTGACAAGATGACTGGTTCGGGCTGCTCTGTGATCCGCCCCCTCGCCCCCCATTTTCCTACAAAATGTGGAGGAACAATGCACACTTGAAAAAGGAAAATCAAGAAGATGAAGGAGAGAAACAAAGAGGGCAGGAGGCAAGGGTATCCCCCTGGACATCCACCTAGGGAAGAGAATCTTCCAGAATCAGCTGCTGTGCCCCCATTATCTTGACAACTGTCAGTTAGGGCTTCAGTGCTCTCCAGGGCCACACTTGATTGTGAGCGGTGGATGTTGTCATTTTGTTCTCAGCGTTGCCTTGAGCGCGCTCATAAGCGAGCGATAGTCAATAACTGACGTATCAGCAGCTCTTCCCCAAATTGTCTCACCCGTCTGCCTTTTCCCTCTTTTTACCAAAGATTGTTCTGTAAAGCGATCAGAATAAAAGGTGACTGCTCAGGGCCCTGGGGACGCTGGGGGAAGCCCAGGTGAGGTCCCAGAATTAAAGCCTTTACTTCCTCCCCTCCCCACTTCTATTCCTGGGGTTTCTGGAAGGAGAAGGATCACTTTCTTGAGGGCAAAGTGCCTCCACCATGTTGGGGGCTTCTCCTTTCACACTGGTGGTGGCCGAGCCAGGCTGGGGCAAGGGCTGCAGTCATAGGCAGGGGAGCAGAAGGGACAGGAGCGGAATCCCCATCCTGGTGTACAACACCCATGTTAATCCAGGGACGTGAGCAGGTCACAGTTATTCTGAGTGCAGTTTGTGAGGCTTTCCTGCTGGCCCATTTTTATTCCTGCCTGTCACTGGACAAACTATAAAAATAGCTTTAGTCTGGTAGTTAAAAAAAAAAAAAAAGAAAAGAAAAGAAAGAAAAAAGAGAAAGAAAAAAGAAAAAAAAGAAGTAGGGTGTGTGTCCCCCCTCCTATGTTAGTGTGCAGCCCAGTTAGGTAGATGGGCCTTTCTTTCAAAGAAGCTGTCTCGTAACACCCCTGTAGCGTTTTCCCACAGCCCATGGAGGGAGACAGGACAGCACATAGCGGTGCCATCACTTACCCCAGACCCTCTCAGGTGTCACGGCGGCACGTGTATGTGTGTGTGTGTGCGCTTGTGTGTGTGTGTGTGTGTGTGTGTGTGTGTGTGTATTTTAGTTATGCTCCAAATTGTGGTTTCTCTGTCTGAAGTTAAAAATGAAAGGTGAATACAATATATTGTATTTGGTAACAATGATATGGACTGGTACATCTAGACAGATAATGTGCAGTTGTAATTAGACTCAATAGACAGGCAGTCATTTTTAAATTCTTTGACACATGCATAAAATAGTCATATAATAAGATAAGATGACAATTTTATGTTAGGTTGATAAAGTGTCCCGATACATGCATTTAAATGTCTGTAAGCCTTTAAAAAAATCCAGACAGATTAATTCTAGTTTCCAGTATTTGCAGTTAGTCATTAAATTAATTTTTAAATCCTACTAAACAATGGCTATGAATATGTTTTTTTTATTTTCCTTCTAGATTTTTTTTTTTTACCTGAATTGCAAGGAATGGCTACATAGACTTGGTAGCTTTCTCTAGTTTTTCAACATTGGTAAACAATTACATTAAATGTGGATGTAAAAATTCAGTTTACTGTTTGTAACCAGAATAATGCTATGCATTTTTGGAAATAAAAAAAAAGGGAGAGACAGTAATAGAGCATAATCTGCTTATGACCACTTGCCTGAACAACTGTCATACTCTAGGTTTAGGAATCTTTATTAGAAAGATTACATAGTGTCCTTGACCAAATATTGAATATTTTATAAGCCCCATTTAAAAAAGAAGACATTTCGAGCACATACACTTGATTTGATCAGCACTTAGATTCTTGGGTTTAATTACTTTCAATTCTGTAAATTATTTTAGTATTTCAACAAGAGTGGCCCAAGAGAGGTATCGGTGGGGGGGGGGGGGGGCTGAGGAGGCATTTCTCCAAAGGTCATGTTACCTGGACTTTTTGACCATCTTCTTACCTTGTTTTCTTAGATGTGTAAAGGTGTGGCTCTTGAAGAATAATTTCAATTTGTTTGGGCTTAATGATAAATTATTAATTCATATTGTCAGGACACATGTTATTAATTATGACTGTGTTTTCTTCATCCAGAACAGCTGTTGGGGAAACAGTGTAAGTTCAGATTGTCTTCAGGGGGAGGGCGCCAAAGCAAAGAACTTACCAACTCCTTGTCATCATATTCTTGGTCCCCTTCCTTTGGGAATGAAGCACTGCAGGGGCCGAGTGAAGGGGAGAGGGCGACTGTTCATTCTAGACCAAGACGGGCACTGGCAAATGCTAAGTAATGTACATTTTTTGAAAAGCAAGCCTAACTCTCAATGCTCTGTGAGTTCGGCTGGGATTCTGAAGGTGGTAATTGGTCCCTTCCCAAGTCCAGGTTTGGATGGGCTGCCCTCTTCATCCCACCAGTGCGTCTTGTTTTCTTCTTATTCTTCGGTAGACCAGAAGGTCATGGTCACAAGTCTGTAGTGACAGAAAGCAAAAATACTCTGAGTGCTTGTTTGTTCCCCAAACTGGAACCCGTCCTTAATGGAGGGCACAGCGCTGTTTGGTAATATACGTGAAATGACTCAAATTCATTTACTTTTGATTTTTCCATTCCCATCATTAAATCTAGTCCTATGTATTCAGTTTCCTCTGAGTTCTTTGAGAAATGCATGTTGCATAAAATAGGCAATTTTTAATGAACAATTTAATGTAAATGGGTTTTGAATTTAAATTAATATTAATGAAGCCTTGAGTGAATTTATTTTGCATACGTAAAGACTTGTAAGTCTTTCACCCATGTGCTTTCTCCTTTATGTAGTAACATTGGTTGGGTGGATTAACTTGCGCCTTTTAAAGATTTACACTTAAAAAAATTAAATTGATTTTATATGTCCAATAGCACCAACATATTATTAGGCAAAGGTGTTACTTAATTTAAAGAAAATATACCTCATTTCCTATTAAACCTCTGAGTTTCCATTACCCTGTTCTTCCTGCAAGCTGCTTTCGCTTTGGCATTTGCTGCTGGGGAAAATACATACCAACAATAGTTACTACAATCAAGATGCTTTCTTTCTTTGGCTTACCTCTAATGCATTATGTATCCTGGAATGATGGGGAGTTCTGTAATTAATTCTGTTAGATGTAATTGCTATAATCACTTTGATGTTACACATAATAAAGGTAATATGGTAAGCACATAAAAAATATAAACACCTTATTGTAACACTACTACTAAAATTCCTTCTCATCAAGTCTGGTTTATAGACAAGTGTTCTTAACTAGTTTTGGTCATAGGTGACAATTTATCCAAGCCGTGTTCATTGATATTCCAAAGGAGAGTCATTTATTGGAAAGGATGGGCCTTGTCTTGGAGAGATCTCCAAGCTGGTTGCCTAGGAATCTTAATGCCCTTTTCCTTAAAGATGTGGCTAATTAGAAAAGGTGACCATTCTCTTCTGTAGAGGAGAGAGGTAAGCGCTCCAGAAACAGCCATGGAACGAGGTAAGAAGAGGGTGGCATAGGAGGGGAAGAGATGCTCCGAGAAGTGATAGCCGGGGTTTCAGATCAGAAGAGGTGCTGTTCTGAAGGTTTTCTCATGGTGTGGGATTATGGGAAGTGCCGTGTGTGTGTGTACACGCGTGTGCGCATGCATGGCATGTGTGTACGTGTGCGTGTGTGTGTGTGTGGGTGTGCGAGAGCACGCTAGAGCATGTGCTCATGGTTAACCAGAGAAGGCCCCCTTTCTGTAAGTGCAGGGACATTCATACGGAATAAAGGCTTTCTTGCTGCTACTATTACTATTCTCCATCTTTCACGGGGGACCTTGGGGGCCATGCCTAACTGTTGCACCATGTGCCAGGGAGTTTGGCTGATGTTGCCTGTTGGACAGAACCCTTGGTGGTATTTGAGACCTGCCCCCAAGCCTTGGTGCACCTACCCTGGATGCAGGCCACCATAGGACGGAAGAGAACTTTGCCTGAGACCCCATGCACATAATCCTCGTGGGATGTTTCCAAACATGTGTAAATTATTCTTTGCCAGGGCAGCTTGCAGGAGGTGGAGAATGTGGTGGCTGAAGAAGCTTGTCATTTGATTTTTTTTTTTCTCTGTGGCTATCCTGGAGTCAGACTAGCGCGGACATCGGTTTGACTCTCGTCCCCAGATGCACCCCATCCCGTGTGCTACAAAGAGGTCATGAAACCTCATGATCCAGAGTCAGCTTTACAGCCTGGATGGGAATCCTCCACACTTATATTTTATTTTGCAGTGAGTTGTAAGTGCCAAAGCACAGGAATCAGTCATACACAGAAATCAAATGAGAGAGTATACGTGTGAGGAGGGGCTGCCAGAGTCCCTTTGGAGGAAGCTCAGGGTGTTTTTCCGATGGCCATCAGATGGACAGTGACAGCCGTGAGTCCCTAGACCGTGCCCTGGGCCCGCAGAGCTTGGTCTGGCCGTGGCTCTGGTCAGCTGGGCGCAGACCAGGCCAGGGGAGAGCAGGGTGCTGCTGCAGAAGGCCTGGCAGGGCCTGCCTCCTGGGCGCTGGGCCCAGGGCACCCTGCCTGCCAGGTGAGAGGGTCCTCGGGTCTGGGCCCAGGGCCGGGCTACAGCCAGGCAGCCACCAGCCCTCCTGTGGTGAGCCTGGGCTGGTTTTGATGGCCAGGATGATAAAAGGTCTGAGAACTCCATAGGCCCCTGTAATCAGGGCCAGCACTGACATCCTTCTCAAATTTGACAGCTTCTTCCTTTTCTCTTCTCACAGCCAAGCCTTTCTCAACCGAATTTCCCCGCCCTCCCCCTCTCCCCTCCCTCCCTCCCTCCCTGCCGCCGCTCACCCCTTCCCTCCCTCTTCTTTCTCTGTGCGTCTCTCCTGTTTCATGTTCTTGATCAGTCTCAGATGCCTGGAATTATTTTTTTTCAGGCGGGAGGGGGAGTGTTGCTTTAGGTTTGTGGGTTGGGCAGGTGTGAGAGGAAGTCTGTGTTTTTTTTTTTTTTCGTTTTTTTTTTTTTTTGTACTGTAGGCCTGTTGCTAATTAATGTTCCTCCATAAGATTCTGTCGGAGTTGAGTAATGTTTTTGATCTTTATGCCTGATAACTGCATACTTAATGAGATTTCAAAGCTGTGAGTGCAGCTCCCTACAATTATTGACAGATGCCTTTTCTTTGCCATTGGGTTCAGCTTCATAAATCCTCTTGCCGTAATGAGGTTCAGCAGTGCCACCCTGGCAGTGAGCTAATGAAAGGGGGGAGGGCGAAGCGGCTCATGGCTGTCTGACACATTTTTTTCCTTTAAAATTTACTATGCAGATGTCAAGCTGCGGGACGATTACTTCAAACATGCTAATTTTTATCTTGCTTTTGTGTCAGCCCTTTGCCATTAAAAAATAAATAAATAAAAGGACTAACCTTACTCTCCACTTGATTTCTTTTTTCTTTTTTTTTTTTTTCCCTAAGTCACATTTTTAATAACCCGTGGTGTGTGACTGCTGTGGACTTTGACACCCGTGTGGCCTTTTGCAGGTATGCAGTGGCAGAACCTTGGTGGGTTTTTTTTTCTTTTTTTTCTTTCTTTCTTTTCCTTCTTTTTTCTTTTTCTTTTTTTTTTTTTTTTTTGCCATTGGAAGGGCAGGGGGAGGATAACATGCGATTTCCCCAGGCCTCCCATCAGCCTGCCCTAAGTATGCACTTGAAACGTCGGAGAATTCATTTCAGAGTTCTAGAACTAAATCCTGGTGGAGAAGAGCTGCACCATGCCAAACAGTCGATTTCCTTTTCAGCGGAGTCATACATCACTGACCCACCCTTCCCTCCTGACAGAATGACATATGTCATTTATCATATGGGCCCCAGCCAGACAACGGGGAGGGGAGGGAAGCCCAGTCCATGTGATGCTGTCTCCTCCTCCCAGTCCTGTACCGTTGGCTTGCAGAGAGAGGCTGCTGATTTGGCGAGAGAGGGACGGGGAGGAGGGAGGAGAGGCAGGGGCGAGGAGAGGCGAGAGCCTGCTCCGTGTGTGTGGATGGCTGTCTGGGTGTGTGGCGTGGCGGGCGCGAGATTGGCAGAGGCACCGAAGAGGTTATGTTCTTTCATATTATCTGCTAAACCACACTGTTCAGCCTTTGACGCTCTTCTGACTCTCCCCCCCCCCACCCCCATTCCTTTTCTCCTTTTCCTTCTGTTTTTCCCTTTGGTAGTCGAGGAAAATAGCAGCAACAACAAACCAGGGATGACAGGTATCATTCAAACCACCCTGGCTTATGAAGGGTGGTAGAAATGAATCTCAGGGCTCCTGGCTTCACATGATTCAAACATGCGTTATTGAAGATGGATGTTCCTTAAGAAAAGATTGATGGTGGATGCTGGGCTTAGGGTGCCATTTATCATTTTGAATATTATTTAGACTTGCCGTGTAAACCTGTAACTTGAGAGTTGGACGAGCTGGAGCAGGGTAGGGGCCTGTGTGTGTGTGTGTGTGTGTGTGTGTGTGTGTGTGTGTTGTGTGTTCCATCGATTGGCCTTGGGCTCTCATTGCTGCTGACCAGACAGGAACCCTCCCATTTACAGTATAGAAGACACACACCCCAAAAAAGGAAGGGGGGGGAAGTTTTAATTTTGAATAATTTCCAAGGACATTTTTCCAAGGGAAAAATGAAGTATCTGTGATTTAGACTAAAGCTAACAGGCAACTTCTCTCTCTCCTTTTCTCTCTCTCTTTACCCCTCTCTCTTCCCCGACAGGGGCAGTCACGTACGAAACATTAAAATATAAACAGAGCTGTAGTTGCCAAAGCCAGGACCCTTGCCTGATTTTTTAAACTCTGTGACATGCTTTAAAAAAAAATCTGTATCTGAAAAGCTTAGCACAATATAACTATTCAAAAAAGACTGGTTGGCTTGGTTAGCAGTGTGAGAATGAAGAAACAGACTTCCACGTCTCAGGAATATTTCAGATAAAAAATGATCTTTTGTGGCTCCCTGCCCCTGCTCCCAGCGGCCTCCTCCCCTTTTGTGTCTGCACTCTGTCCCCCTCACAGGCCCCGGCAGACCCCCACCAGGACTGATGTGGACAGCTGTTTCCAGGCCCCTCCACCGCCCGCCCGGCTAATCACTTCTGGTTCTTTGGCACCCTTGAGCTCTGCTCCGGGACACCCCCACCTACTGGAAGTAGTTAGGGACGCAGGCTGGCTTACGGATGGAGCCCCCAGCTGCTGGGAGAATCAGCGCTGAGCCAGTCTTGCTGCCTTTTGGGCTGCGGAGGCCTCGCTGCCTGCTTCCCCGGGTGGAAAAAGGAAAACAAACTGCTGGCCTTCCTGCTCCGGTCTCCTCCACCAGGAGAGCCCCGATAGTGCAAATTTAATTGGCAGGCATTCTATTAAATACGTGACTTTATTTGGGTCTGCTAATTAAATTTAGGGCTCCTTGTATGACTTACAGTGTGGACATTAATTTAAAAAATTGATGGGACAAAAAGTTAGGCTGCGGTAGTTTTTTATCTAAAGAAATGAGAATCTAGAATTGGCAGAAAGGCTGGATGTTCCTATCTTGCATATCTTGCTGCTTCTGGGACAAACTTTTCCCTGACGTGTGAAAAGCCTGCATCTACCATAAACAGGAGAGATGTGGAAAGGTGGGCTCATGCACTCACCGACTCCAGGCAACTTTGTGTGTGTGTGTGTGTGTGTGTGTGTGTGTGTGTTAATTTTGAAATAACTTTATTAGCAGCCTGATGCCTTGCACACGAGGCTGACTTAGGATTACCTTTCGGTGTTGCCCAGCGGGTGCCAAAAATTGGGTAGAATCAGATTTATATCCTTGGTTGGTGCCTGGACTCGCGTCTGACTCTAAAAAGCTGATACTGTTTCTTGCGGAGACTTCATGGAAGAAAAGAAAACTTTGATCTGCTGCCCTTGCACTTGGCCAGTGTTGGAGGAAATTGGGAGTACAAGTGCCAATTTGCAGGAACAATTGTAAACACACCTTGCTTGCAAATGGCATCGTCCCATTTTTACTGATTAGAAAAACTTTGCTATTAATAGGTGCAAAGTCCATTTCAGGTATAATTGGTAAGGAACTGAGTGCACTCATGGGAAGAAACCTTGTTTTGTTTTTTGTTCGCTTTCCTTCTTATCCCCTTTTCTCAGTTTTATGGCTGGAGACATGATTTATTGCAGCCATCCATCTTGGGGGCTCATCCATCACACCCGGGTTGCTAGGAGATTGCGGCAGCAGCTGTTTGCTCTGAATCAGACAGAAAAGTTGTCAATCATCAAAGGCAGGTGAATAGCATTAGAAACACGCTATTGTCAGACGGAATAATTAATCAAAGAGAGAAAAGATAATTAAAAAGATATGACCCTTGCAAGTACTTGCTCTGGGTTGCCTGGAAAAAAAAAAAAAAAAGAAAGAAAGAAAGAAAGAAAAACTGCCTGGTCTTTTCTAGACACTTAAGCAGCTGAGGGCTGATAAAATATGCACTCTGCAGTGCATAGTTTTTAATTAATTGAAAAAGGTTCAACATTCAAAGACGATGCTAGAGAAAAGTCCGATTATGAGCAGAAGTAATATTTATTGTTTGCATGAAGGGCTTGACACAGGGTTCTAACTTTCTGTCACAGATGTCCGGCTTCCCTGGCTGGAGGAGGCGCAGGCTGGGGTCTTCAGGTAGCATCCCTGCTCCTGTCCTCTGGGCCCCCCTGGCTGTCATGCTAGGTTATTGAGGAGAGCCTCAGACCGGAGAAGCTCTGCTAACCCGGACCACATGTCCTTCCACAGTTCTGCTGGGTTGGAACCGAATTCCTTAGATAAGACAAGAATTTTTTTTTTTTTTTTTAAATGAAGGGGGAAGGCTTGGCAAGCATGCCATACGGTCTACCTGCAGGCTGCATGGAGAGAGAGCTCTGTAGTACTTCACCTGCCCGGGAACGTGCTCCAGAGAGCACATGCTCTAGGTTCCTGGAGGAGAATTTGTAATCCATCTTGGTGTGGCCCCACGAAGTGCATCGGTGACTTCCATCCCCAGCGATAACCTGGCATCACGTTCTGAGGAGACCTCCCAGTTTCAATCTAGAAATAATTTTGGGTGCCCATTTCAGTCTCAAAAATATTCATAGATGAGGAAGTCATCCTTGCCTTTTCTGAAGCTAAAATATTCTGGAGAAATTGGAAAACGTATTAAAGACTCGATAGAAAGTGGCATATCTGGAGTTGCTTTTCAGTTAAATATGCTGCAAACCCTGAAACAGATCTACTCTTTTATTTTTGGATACTATGCTTGATTTTCACACCATTCTCTTCCCAAAGAATAGCAGGACTACTAAAATTAGCAGGAGGAAAAAAGGCTTGAATATTAGAATTCATGAGAAGGAAGAAAGCAACACTTTTTTAGTTGGGACGCCGCTTTCAGGGCGCACCAGATCGGAACACCGGGAACTCCATCCCTCCGCTCCCTGCACGAGGCAGCCCTGCAGATTAGTTGCGGGACATCCCAAGGGAGTCCCCAGGGGCTGCACCTCGGGGTGTGACGTCCTCCTTTTCCCAGAGTGCACTGGGAGCCCCCTAGGGGTGACACGACACTGGCCTTTTGGTGTGTGTGTGAGAGAGAGAGAGAGAAAGAGAGATGCCCAGATAAGAAAAAGCACCTGCCAGACTTCCTGGAGCCCCCACAGGGGTCTCACCTGTTCAGGTGTAAAAGGTGGAAGGAGGAAGCGTTTCTATTCAGAACTTGACCTTCAGGGAACAGATGACTTTGACTTCCGGCTGCTACCTGGGTCCTTGAGCCAGTGTCCCCTTGGTGGCCTTCTGAGTTCTCCAGTCAGACTTGGAGTTACCTAAACTCCTAGCGGTTGTCCTGGAAGGTTGACATTTTCTTGGGCAGGGTCCGTTCATGACCTGTAAGGGACTGCGGGGCCGGGAGGCCAATGTCAACGGGGGACGCCGGGCCCGGGCTTGGGCGCCTCCCTGAGATATCCTGGGTGTCTCGAGGGGCCAGGGGATCTGGCCCTTTGGAGACACACAGTGGAGGTAGATCTTCTCGGCCCTCCAAGAGAAATTCTCGCAGTTGTCATCTCCCCGTTACAAATAATTGCTGAGAAAGCACGTTGCCTAATGTCAGCCAAGACGATTCCAAAATGTGGCGGCTCATCAGGTGAGGGCAGAGGCAGCGAGCTCCCTGGGAATCATTTATGGTAGATTTATGAATTCACAGGCAAAAAATATCAACCTTCAGTGCTAGTGAAATCAGGTTGAAATTTGCTTCCCCTTAAAAAATGGAACAAAAAGAAAAACCAAGGTGGGGTGGGGAGGAAAGTCTTTTAAGTTTTGAGAAGTTCATGCAGGTCATTTTGGGGGGGGGCTGTGGTTAGGATCTGATGCTTCCTGTTCTCCCAGGTAACCTGTGGCATCTGTTCAAGTGGCCCACAAAAGAAATGAGAGGCCAAGGAGCTGGGGGAGAGGGAAGGGCAGGCTGGTTTTTTGGAGGAGGCTTTGGTTCTGCGAGTGTACATTTTGGCCACGATTTGAGTGTCTCTGTCCCTGGATTATTGTTTCTACGAGAAGGGAGGGGAATACATAGGGGTCTGTCGTGTCTCTGGGGGCAGGATAGAGCCGACGTATTCCAAGTCACGTTATGGCAGGACATCGTGGGACTCCACCGCCCCCCCCACGTCCACGTGATATCTGAGTGTTTTATCTAAGTGAGGCACGTGTCCCTCTTGCAGTTCCAGGAGACAAGGTTACCTGGAAGTTGTTTTGGGTTTTCTCAGCTCAGGTGCCACAGACACAGAGCAGACCTGGCCCCCACCCTTCTGGCTCTGCCCGAAGCCTTAGGATGCCATGGCTGGGAAATAGAAAGCAAGCACGAATTAACCAGTGGGACTCCCTGTAGGTAAAGACGTTCTAAAACGCTTAAAAGACCCCAGAACACCAAAGATGGAGTTGTCACTCTTCCTCTGCCTAATGGAAAGCTTTGGGAAGGGGCGGGGGGTGGGGGGAGGCAAGGATTCATCTTTGCAGGAGGAGAACCCTGGGTTACCGGGGCTTTCCACGTGGTGCAGTGCTCCCCCCTCCTGGCATTCCATTTCCTGCCTTTGTTTTTGCTCTAGGCCTGTAGTAAAATGGCTCTTTCGTATATATTAGTTAGCGAATACTACATCGGTGTAATGTATGAGGCTGCGGTGGTGTTATTTTCTCGAGCTTTTCTGTATAAAATAGTAAGGCAATACGGACACTCTGCTACGTGACTGAGGTTCCTACTGAGATGGTTAGGTGAGTAAGTAATAGAACAAACACATAGTCAGCCGGGCAGAGGAAAATAAATAAAATAACAGCATGTTCTTGGTTCTCAGAGCCATGCAACATGAGTTCGTTCAGATTGGGTCCTGGAGCTCCAGACTTTCTGATGAAGTGTGGGTGGGGAGGGAGAAAGGTATTATTTGGAAACACATGTACTCGCTCCTTGTGAAAGAAGTGAAGTATTTAACATTTCTCCAAGGAAAACATCTTTCATTACTTGACGTGTTCTGTGGTAATGATTTTTCAGTTCAACAAACAAGTACTTATTAGCGTTCGTGCGGGAACCTGGCTGAGGTGGATGGCAGGGCCATTTTTAACGGGACCTCGCTGGCCAAGGTGAAAGGAGCCTGGCCGGTCGCAGGTGGTCCCGGTGCAGGCTTGCTGGCTGCCCACGTGCACGGTCCACAGCTCAGGCCCCACAGGGGTGCAGGGTCCGCTCCTGCATGTCCTCTGAGCTCAGCCCTGTGGCCTGCGGGTGCAAGTTGGGAGGAAATCAGCAGAGTTGGTTTTTGCTTGTGTTTTGTTGCAAACAGCACATTTGGTGGTACTCCCTTGGTGGTTTAAAAATGGATTTGCCTAGAGAGATGGCATGTCAGGAGTTTGGCCAAGGACTTGCTGGTTAAAAGGACTGTTTGGGTTAGAGTTAGTAAGAGGGTGGGGAGAGCCGGGTGGGCAACTGTGCTGGGACGTGGCTGGCCTTTCCCCTCCCCATCCCGTGCCCCTCCTCTGGCTTGAACAGCAGTGGGCTCCTGTGCCCCGTGGTAGCATCTTCCTGATTCGGGGACTGTTGAGAAGGCAGCTGCAGTGCTCTGGGCTCTCTCTGGGTGGGGGTGGAGGGAGAGAATGCGCTGCATTCCTCGGAAGCTCATCTGTGGCCCCAACTCTCAGGGACCCTTGAGTACGGCCTTCACCCTTGGTTTCATTTTGCCTGTCTTTTCTCTTATTAGAAGGGTGGGTTAGCCAGTCTAATTGCATGCCTGCAAGAGATACAGCTTTTCCTTGCATTCCTATCGTGGTGTTCTTGAAATTAGAAATAGTGAACTATGGCACTTCTCATAATCCCCGAATCACAGTTCTTTACACCGGAATCCCCACCAAATCGAGAATGAGTATTGATGGGTGGTGGCTTCCTGCAAACTTCGTTATTGATCTCAGTTCCCAAATACAGCTGATAACCTCCGTGCGTCAGCCCCCAAGTCCCATCTGATTCCGGATGATCTGCCATCATCACCCCCAAAAACGTGATCTCGGTTTACATCCCACGAGGACGTCTTCCTTCGGTGCATGGAGATTGCCTTCTGCTCGCAGAACCCGCTGGCTCGGTGGCTCCTTCTGCCATGTCAGTGTGGGGAATGTGGCAGTTAGCACTGTTTATACATTCCAGGAGTATTAAGCAGTTAGGTTACTGGAACTGCGGCAGAGCTTGGGGGAGCCGCATTCGGGGCCGTGCCTCTGTAATCAATTACGGAGCATATCATGAAATTCCAGATGTAATAATAAAGTTTATGATGATTATATTGTCAGGAGGCACGGAACACAGCACCTCATTGACAACTGCAGGAGCAAGGGGGATGAGCCAGGGTTTAGGCTGTGGTGTTAGAATACGACAAAGGCTTTTATCATGGAAGGATAATTTTGCCCTTCGGCAGCAATGTGCACATTTTTTGTGAATGGGTGCATTCATTTTGGGAGACCCAGCCACAGTGGGAAAAGCGGCACACGTGTTCCATCTCTATCTCGAGGTTGCCCCTGCCCGGAAGAAACTGTACGGGGTGGGTGGGTGGGTGGGTGGCGGGGCAGTGTCTTTGCAGTTGGGGAAGTAGGCGTGGCAGGTGCTCAGCCACTCTGCCCTTAAAAACAACCTCCCCTCGTTGTGAAGGGACGGCGTGCTCTGGTGTGGAAATATAAAATGGACGTTCTGTTAAAATCAATAGACTGTCACAGCTTGACCGGACAGCTTCGACACCCCGGTAGGTGGCAACTGGTGGACACACACTACCTAGAGCACTTGGCCACAGCAAGACGGCAAGTGCAGCTCCAGGCCTGGTCCCCAGCAACTGTGTGTCCTTCCCTCTCCCTGTGTCTCCGTGGCATTTCCGGAAAATGCATCTTCACCAGAGGGCTTCACTTCCCTTCGTTGTGGCAGCACCAGCGAGCAGAATAGGGCGGCACTTGTAAAGTTTCGCTGGCACATTTTTAGCCACGTCCACCGGGAATTATTACCGTGATTGTTTGGGTGCTCGTATGAATGCAGAATAACTTTTAAAAACAGTGCACGGCAGACCTGAAATAGTGATAAAGACCAAAAAAAAAAAAAGATAAATAAACTATGGCAAGCTATGAAAGAAATGAATGCCCCCTTTTAATTCGTCAGTGCGCCAAGAATAGATAGTAAAGTGCTTACTATGGGGGTGATTTTACAGCATGTTTCCTAAAGCTTCAGTACAGGTGAGCTCATGAAGGCTGCTCATTGCTCTGTGCGTATTTCCTGCATGAGCCCTGTTTCTCAGATGCTTTGGTTCAGCCAGAGTCTCTCTTAGGGCAGGGACACATCATGTTTCTCTCCTTGAGCCCTTGGAGGGAGGACAGGGTCACCCTCTTGAGGGTTCTTGATTCTGCTGTTGGGTAGGGCAGCTCCATCGTAGAGGGGGATTTCAGGAGGCTCTTGTCTGCGTGGAATGAGCCTGACTGGGTCTGCCTTTCCCACTGCCCCCCCCCCACCACTGGTGCTTGGGGACGTGCCCATCTCTGCCCGCAGGGCCAGCTGTGCTGGGTGTCCCATGGCCTGGGGTGCAGACCACCTTCCCTAGATGGAGCCACCTCCCTGCCAACAGGAACTACCAGGAAAGCGTGTTTCTGAGCACCTCTGTCTGTGTCCGGGATCGCCCTTCCACGTGGGCTTGCATGACTGATAGGAGATAGGAGTTCCTGATGTTTTTTTTTTTCTTCCTTTCTATGCAGAACTTGACTACTTGTTTAAAAGCTCATTGATGATATGAGTCCAAAGGGATGTGGACCACACAGCATGTCAGCAATCTACATTTGTTTGTATCGCCCCACCCTCCTGGCAATTTTGGGCAGGAGGTGGTAGAGAGGAGGGAATGGATTGGAGGAGTTACATTTGGATGCCACTGGTGGGAAGCCACGGCCTGTGATGGGGCAGGGTGTGGCCAGGGGGCCCTGGTGCCCCGAACCCGCATGGCGGGAGCCCAGAGCCCGCAGGCCCGACCTGGCAGCTCGGAGGCCACCTCCTAAGGCCTCTGTCTGCGGCTCCCCATCCGGGTGTGCCGGCCAGCTCTCTTGGAGCTGCCCGTGTCCGTTAGAGGTTTCCAGAAGGCCTGAAGGTGAGGTGGGACAGGAGATTTGAGGTCTGCTCAGGTTAGCTGCTGAGAGATTTTCGTGAGAGTTTTATTTTTTGCCCCCCCCCAATTTAAGACTGTCATGGAAGGCAGAGCTGTTCTAGAGAGAAACCAATCTTTCAGTAATCACAAAGCAGCTTTTATGAATTAAAAAAAAGAAAAGGATCTTGACCCTCTTTGAAAGGAAATAAAGGAGGAACCCAGTGTAAGGAAAACAGAAAAAGCTGATATTACAGTTTTTGTGATTACTCACATCCTAGGCTGGAGCTTGAGGAAGCCAGTTATAATGGAATTTCATTTTTTTTTTCCTCTTCCTACATGTGCCTCTGCTTTCTTATTTTTCATTAGAATGAGGAGTGGTTCGTACTTGGTGTGAAAAAAAAATTTTTTTTTGGCATGTGGTCCTTGTTCTTTGCTGCCCGAAGGCCGGTGGTACCAAAGCTAGGACTGTATGTCCTTGTCCTTAATTCTCCACCTGGAAGTGGGGCCCCCTCGGCCCTCCCTGTCCCAGGTGCACTCGCGCTCCAGGGCCCTTCCCGGGTGGGAGGGGCTCGCCTGGACCTGCAGCCTTGACACCAGCCTTTTACCCAGGTAAGCAGACAGCCCCAAAGACCATGAATAATTCACCTTCAGGTATTCGGAGGTGGAAAATCTAAAGCCATCTAGTGGTTGGTTATTATTAGTAGCCACTTTATTAACACCGGTTTTAAAGATTATTTTATTGCTATTAGGATGCAAGTTGCCGGTAGCAGTTGGCCAATTTCACTGGTGAGCAGTGAGGCCAAGGCTGTGACCAAAAGCAGACATGCCTTCACTCTGGCTAAATTAAATAAATGTTTGTGCAAGCACACTTTGGTGTGCCTTTGCGAGGGCTGACCTTCTACCGCTAATTTCTCGCTGTGCTCTGGAAGATTGTAATTGTGGTAACATGATATAAATGTAAACTTTAGCTCTGCTTACACAGAACACACAAGACAGTTTGACACCTTCATTTCAGCAGTAAGAAATTACCACTGTCTCTTATTTCTTGCTCCGAGCTTAGGTGACCAAGCCAAGGAGTAATTACACAATTAGGGTTGACAAAGCAGTTCCTGTAACATTTTCTTCCCCTTAAGTTTGGGCAGTTTATTTCAATCCCACGTTTTCCATATCTTTGTCATTAATAACAAGATAGCCATTCTCAGTGTAATAAATTTGCTTACAAAGATTGGGAGACTTGTATAATTTAATGAAGATACAGGAGCGTGGACTTCTACAAGTGTGGCTCTTTGAAGTTTACAGGTAGGCATCGGGGGAGTTGACGTGCCACCCCTCCAGGGGGATGACTAACAAGTCACACATAAGCAGGCCAGTGGTGGAAATGACTCCCATGTAGGCGACCACTAAAATAGAGATTTTGAAAGGCTGTGCGGATAGGGGACATGGCTCGTCTGAGAGGCTGCCTCATCAAGGCTGACTCCCATTGCTAAGCTCCCAGCTAATTCTTTATTCTTCAATTACAATATCTGCAGTGAGTATCTGGTGTTGTCATTAATTGTTAGCTGATTTAAGATAGACTCTTCTCCTTGGAGGCTTAGATTACCAGGTAGGCCTGACCCTTACGTAAGAAAAAAATAATAACACTCTCTCCCTTTTTATTTGTGACTGGCTCTGAAAGGAGAAAGACCCTTTCTGTGAAAGAATAATGAGCCTGTTCCTTATAATTTAACTGGCCAGTCCTTGAAGAAGACATTCTTGAAACTTCTGCATTAGGACCACCTGATTATGCAAACAAGCCCGAAGCATTGATGGCTGGACCAGGGCTGACCCGAAGCAAGTTGGGCCTGCTGCCGCATGGCAGCCTGGCCAGCCCCGGAGAGCCTGTCCCCAGCCTGGGCCTGGCAGAGGCACCCACGTGGCCGGCAGCACCTGCCCCTTCCCTCCTCCCCCTCCCATTTCGCAGCCGAGGATTCTTGCACACATCCAGGCCTTTCCCACACATCCGGTCGGAGGAACGACTCGGGGATGCCATGAGGTCCTTCCCTGAGGTGGAGACTGAACAAGTTTTTGGGCTTATCATTTCATTTTTCAGCAAGATGTGTTGGTACTGGGTGGATCCTGTCTAAATGAATTCTAGCTGGGGTCCTAGATAAAAGTTATATTTCTTCTGACAGAGTTTATAGCAACGTTTTTCTTAATTATTCTTGATGTTTTGCCCATTATACCATTAGCTTCTTCAGAGGACAGAGATAAATAGCTGGTATCCACAAGAACAAAGTGTGAACTGAATGCATTTAATTATTGATATCTCAGTAACTAAAGGTTCTAAAATGATGTTGTCAAATGCCTTAGTGATCTGACAGCAGATGTATTGGTTTGCAGAGGCAACTAGAGACACTGTCCAGATAAACCCCAGAAAGGGAGAACATTAAGCAAAGAAGAGGATAATAGTAGTTGATTTTCTCATTTCTTTTTTTCCATTCCCCCCTCCCAATATAATTACTTTCATTTTGTGTAGTGAATTTTTAGGTTTAGGTAATATGCAGGATATTTTTTTAGATATGTAATAAAATGTAGATTGCCTGCATACTGTTGTCTTTAAGTAAAATGCCTGGTTCAATTACATATAGATCGTGTGTGTTTATATATGTATAGAGGTGCGTGTGTAAGTGTGCATGTTTCTGCACGTATATACGTATGTAGGTATATGTATGGTACATATGTACGTAACCTGGTTGAAATAAATGTTTTCACAGTCTTGTTCTTACCAAAGGGAGTTTTTAAAACTAGCCTCATGCATGTTTTCAAATAGAATAGCAGAATGCTAGCAAATTACATTTTTCCTCCTCTCATAAGCTACTGGATCCTTCTCACGTGTAGGGAAGGAAGGATTGCAGGTATTTATCCCGATATGTTGATATAACTCATCACGTCTTTAATTATTTGCATTTTTTTAAATTATATTTTCTCTAAAATGTGCAGTGTGATTCGCAGGGTTTAAAATGTCTATGGAGGAGCATCACTGCTGGGCAGACACGCAGTTCATGGCCCAGAGGCTCAAAGTCTAGCACGCCAAGCATCGGGTCTTAGGAAAGAAAGGAACCGTATGAACATGTCAAGTGTTGCTGTAGAATTTTTTTTTTTTTTTAATGTTTGGCCTACAGTACTGCTCAACGGGATTGTGATAATTATATATGTTTTCTTAGGGCATTTTACTCGTTTGCTGCTGCTTTTAAGAAACCAAACCGATGCCTCTCAGCAGTCTGATTGAGGGCTGTCAGAAGGAAGTCACGTTCTGGATGGTCACCCCGTCTGGGATGCCTCCCGCAGCGTTTCTAACACGGGGCCGTACTTCTTTCCTGGAGTTTTGGGTTTCCCTGGCCCTCGCATACTGGTCCTCATTGCTCAGGGTTTCCATCAGGACTCAGGGCTGCATGAGATTCTGGGAGGATATTTATTTGAAGTTGCACAGATGTTTACAGAAAGAGAGGCTGAGACACGGGCACTCAGCACAGCCAACCTTACGCAGAGGGGCTGCCGGTCCTTAATGTGTTCCATGTGCTCCGAGCTCTGTAATGGCAGCAAACACGCCACATCGTCCGGCTGCCTACTTGGAAATTAAATAATGAGTCTCCACAAGATACTCGCCCCACACCCTGACATCTCAGCTCCATGAGAAAGTGACATAGAGTGGGATCTCACGAGAGACAAGCACCACTCTCACTCTGAAGGCTCAGAGCATCCGGGCGTGGGTGGGCGCGCACACACACACACACACACACACACACACACACACGCACGCGCACACACGCACATGCACAAACGCCCAGGCTTCTGTGTGTGTGCAGGGTTACTCTGCAGAAACTATAGATACAGAGCCCTGAAAGGTTTGACGGTAGCTTCCCCTCATGAAACTAAGTGCATTTTAATTTTTTTATTAAAAAAGCAATAATGCACATAATACAAAATCCAAGAGAACCAAAGGGCAAATGATTAAACGAGAGTTCCCCTCCCAAAGGGTAAGCAGTGTTCCCAGTTTGTGGTATATCTTCCTAGATATTTAAAATCATAAATACACACACTCTACATTGTACCTTTCTCTCTGCAACTAAAAATGTATCTCAGATATCTGTGATTTACTTTGACATGCATCCAAAAATGAAGACACACAAATGGATGGATAGACACATATGTGATAAAGCAAGTAAAGTAAAAAGTTAAAGTTAGAATCTAGGTGGTGGGTGGGGATGCGGGTAAAATTCTTTCAACTGCGTTACAGTTCCACAAGAAAATGGTGGCAAAATCTGTATCTCAGTGACCACATTCTATCATGTTATGTTGTGGTCCTTGTTTTATATGGTATGATGTGACACAGGGCCGCCTCATGCTTTCTGAGAGTGATATTTACTCCAGCGAATGAATTTCCCTCTGGGTGGACGTTCGGGTTGCTCCCAGTCTTTCCTTTGGCCAGCACTGACGCACGGAGCATCCTGCATCCTCCTCGTGCGGGAATATCCTGCCATTGACATCTCTGTGGGATCCAGTCCTTAAGGTGGGATTGTTAGCCAAAAGGGTATGTTCACTGAACAAAATGATAAATATCCAAATTGTTCTCCAAAAAGGTGGCACGCATTTCCCTTCCCACGGCAATGTGGGAGTGTGCTCGTGACGTTAGCTGGCTGTCAGAGCTTAGGTAATCCAGAATCACGGCCGGCAGCCCCTCCTCCCGCCTCGCAGGGGCTAAGCATGTCTCCAGGCGTCTAAAAAAGGATACGAATGTGAAAGTATATGAATCCCCAGTGTGAATCTCAGACTTTGGCCCCTTTTTATTCATATCTCTGGATGACAGAAAATAGGTATTAAGTTCCCAGGATCAGAGACCTTTAGAGTCAGCTGGCCTGACAACCTCATTTGATGGACACAAAAGCCAAAGTCCAGAATTGGAAAGAGATCAGCCCAGGTTCTCATGGTCATTTCCTGGCTGAACCCAACCGTCGAAGGCATGGAGTGATTTAAAGCCTGGCTCTGTGCTTGGACTGCGGAAGTCTGCTCCACTGGCATCCCTGTCACCTGAGGATGCGCCCGGAGCTCGGCGGCCGGGACGGAGAGGCGCCGTGACCGTGTGTTAGCTATGTTTAGCTCCTGCAGAGTACGGTAGAGGTGGCTGGCGACCGCGTGCTGCTTCCTAGATAATGACCATAGAACACTGAAAATGTCCTTTTGGGTTTTGGCTGAATAATATTTAAGGATTTTGAAACAGTGACTTAATTGTGTTTTTATGTAATTGATGGCATTGTAGTAAAATGTATTGAGACACCACATCAGCATTTTCCTAACTATTCCTTGGAGAAAAATATGCTCATATGAAAATGGTTTCTTCACTTTCCACTCATGGAATTGAGGGGGAAAAAAATATCATTGTGCTTGCATGGAATCACTGTGCCCAGAGACTCTCTAATTTTAAAGTGTCTTCCCCTCCGGACTTGGCCTACATTGCACAAGGGTACCTCACCTTTCTAAGTTGGGTTGTTGTCCCTTGTTTTGGGCCTACTGTGTCAGGAAGTTGGTCGGAAATGCTACCTAGGCAGATTTCAGGGAAGTCCCATATACTGATAGGTCAGCAGACGATGGGCCAAAGGGGGCCCCGAGTCTCCAACCCAGGGACCCCCGGCTGCAGCCACGTCCAGGTCTGACCTCATGCCTCCGCTCCCTGCTTTGGGTTTGGGAGGGGCTTGAAGGAAAGTGCTCTTGGCTTCAGCTTCCAGAAGTTGTGTCTGCACTCGGAGCCCTTATAATTTTATACTGGCATCTGAGAAATCTGGGCATCCACATAAATGATATCAGTTGTCCTGGTCTTGGCACGGTTGGGTGCATGGGGAAGGGGATTTAAGTCTACTGTAAGAATTAATTTGGGGGCCTCTTCATTCTGAAGAGTCAAATCGTTAAACATTAGAAGTGAAAATTCCAACAGTTGCTTTCTAATTATGGAAAACTCACAGGTCTGCTAACCCAAAAGATAATAGTAATGCCTTAAAAGCTCCGTTGGCTGTCTTCCTAGGGCTTGGATCCCGCGCGCCTTGCTCGTACTGTAGGCCAGCACTGTGTGCTTGTGCACGGACTCGGGGGCCTTCCCCGTGCAAGGTGATGTCACGCCCGAGAGCCAGCCTCCCGTGGCGTGCTTTAGGCGTGCTGTCCTCCTGCGTGCGGTTGCGATGGCTCTCCTCACTTCTGAACCTTGGGCCCTCATCGATCCCCACCGTGAGGGTGGCCCCCATGCAGCCCGCTGCCCACAGTGGTTCCTGCGGGGTGTGGAGGGGTCACGCAGGGAAGACCCTGCAGCATTTCCAGGTGTCCCTGTGTGTGCAGAGCTGCTGCCTTCACCACCTGGGAGAAACACCTTTCCAAGGTGTGTGACAGTGTGGGAAGGTGATCGCGGACTGAGTTTCCCATGCTGGGGCAGGGGCCGTGGTGGGCCTGTCCCGACGTGTCTGTTGGGCAGAAAGCCAGGCCCTTCCGGTGGTCTCTGTATGGACGTTTTTTAGGGCTCCTTGTGGGTCTACGAATGGGGAGTCCTCTGGGTATTCATAAGCTGGCGGTGCCTCGCTGAGAGCAGGGATACATCACGGGCTCCCGCTTTGTAGAGTTCTTCGACACTGAATCCTTGTAGAGGTGGGAAACAAAAACCACAACAAAAATCAAGGGAAAAAGAAAAACAAGAAAAAATGTGCATTGACGGAATTATGCTTTGTCTTTTTACTTAAATGGCAAGGCTCATGTGTCTTGATGTCTGAAATAAATTATTATGAAACCTATCTACAGGAGCTCATCGTTGAATCCTAGTATTCTTTTTTCTTTCTTTCTTTTTTTTTTTTCTGATTTTTAAAACACTTCGGATCACTGAATAGTAAAGATTGCCAGATGCCTGTCCTGGAGACTCACGGGACGCTCTGCTCTGGAGCCTGTGGGCCGGACGGCGTCGCTGTGATGCTGGGCTGCACTGGGCGGCTACCCCCTGCTGGGACAGGGGTACGTGGCCTCTGGCACCTGGGGCTGTGGTCAGTCTCCTCTGTGGGGCTGTCTCAGCATTCACTAACGCAGGCTTGTTTAAAACAATTTCCATGGGAGAGAAATGCTCTCCACTCAGTGTTGCGTGAAAAAAAGCAGGTTGCCATATACAATACAAACCCTAACACACACACACAGACACACACACACACACACACGCATGCACGTGTGATGATAGAAAAAAAGAATTAAGTACCTCAAAATTGAAGTCATCTTTCTTCTTTTTCATCCTTTCTTCGGTATGCTTTTATTTCCCAAATTTTCAGCCATGCACCTGTACCACTAACTCTTGGACCTGGTATGGATGCTTTCTCGTATCAGGCACCCTTGTGGCCAAGCAGAAGTAACCAGATCACTAGTGTCCTTTCTTTTTCGCTCATTCACTCATTCATTCATTTCTTCATTCATTCAAAAATGAAGTACTTCTCCTTTTTCTCCTGGCCTCAACTCTTGTAGGCAATCTCTCTCGCGCGCGCACGCACACACACACGCACACACATTGCAGGCAATCTCTCTCTCTCTCTCTCTCTCACACACACACACACACACACAGCCTAGAGGGAAAGCTGCGATTCCCACACTGGGCCTGCTGTTGCAGATGTCAGGGAGACGAGAGGATGAATCGCCTGCATAGCCTACACTGGATGCTCTTGACCTGGCCACCTGACTCTGGTGGGGAGCCTTGAGTTTCCCAGACCTGAGTCTGTTTTTACACACCCCCCCGCCAGCATTAGTTGGTTTTCAGTGCAGCCCAAGTAGAGCCTGAGGCTCCAATGAAGCTTAGTAGTAAAAGTAACCAGAAGTACACTCACGAATTGAGGAGCTAAAAAACACAACAAAAACACCTCAGAAAGGCATCTTTGGGGCATTTGAGGGGCATGTCCGAGGGTGCCGTGAGGGCAGGTGGTGGGGCTGGGACGAGGCGCCATGGAGCAGTGCCCATCCCCGCCTGCGTACCCAGCACCTCCGGAGCAGGGGCCTCTGCCTTTCCGCGCCATCATCATCTAGCTCGATGCTGGAATGATGAATGGGGTTCAGAGGATTACCTTGGAATATAAGGAGCTGGGGGGTGAGCAGGGAGGAACTTCAAAAGAAAATGATAAAATACAATATCTTACTTGTGCATGATTCCTGTCATCCTACGACAGTAACTCCATTTTACATTCTTTACATCGTGAAAAGTGTAAGACAATACATTGACACTTGCCAGGCTACGATTTTAAAGCCTGGAGGCAGAAACTCGTGTCTTGGGGGGATGTATCCTAAGGCTTCCTGGCTGGATGGCCTGGGCTATACACCTGCTCACCATCTCCACACAACCTTTTGGGAAAGGGCACTCTGCCTTCTCCATCACTCGTCCTGGAGTTGAGCACTGCTCAGGACCTGGGATTAAAATGTTCTTGCAACCAGAGATTAAAACGTTCCCCAAAGCACCCATGGGTGCCCAGGCCTGTAGCTCAGCGAGTTCCTTGCTAGTCCAGTGGGCCAAGGCAGGGAGACCACAGCCTCCTGGCCCCCGCCTCCCCTTAGCCAGGTGCGTGCTAGGCCTGCCTCCCTGCGGCCAAGTGGTCATGAGCATCCTCTCTTGGACTGCACCTAGCCACGTCTTAATGACAACCACCTGTAAAGGCTTAAGGCGCGGGGAAAGGTCAGTTTTTCAGGTTCTTCTGAGCAGGGACCCTCTCCCCAGAAGGGGCTGGGGAAGCATGCAACCTCCAACACAAGAAAAACTGCAGATACCACCCCTCACGGCCGGGGGAGAGCACAGAGCAGATTTGTCACGCCAGGTGTAGGCTCTCAGAAAGACATCTTTTGCCTGGACCATCTTCTTCTTCTTCTTCTTCTTCTTCTTTTTTTTTTTAAGGTTACATAATATTCATACCACGGACTATTCCAGAACAGCCACAATGAAGGACCCGAAACCACATGCAACAGCAGGGACGGATCATAACATATTAGGAGTGGATGAAGCAAATCAGAGAAGAGCTCACATAGGCTGGCAGCCGTTTTGCCAAAGCTCAGACGTGAACACTTACCTGGGGTGGTTTGGGTGCCTTTGTATCTGGGCTACCTGCCTGCTGGGAGGGGCCGGGTGGGAGAGGTATGACTCTCAGGTCGGTTCCCAGTTCGCAGGTCTTTGTTTGTTATTCTGCTTTAAGAACCTACGCCTATATGATGTGAAGTTCTGTATGGATCAAACCCTACATGAGAACGTGTTTCTGCATGTGGTCTTGCTGATTCTTAAGATCATTCCCAGATCTAAGATCATTGAGCCACACTGTCCCAATGATGTTTTAGTTCAGGGAGATTTGGTAAGAAACTCTCTGTCACTTCTACCAGCCGTTTATTTTGGAAAGAATTCGGCACCAAAGGGCCCATCCCTTCTCTCCCTGGGGACTGCATCTTCGGGGTCCACCTGCCCTGCAGGAGATGAAGCTGGCCTCCCCGCCCCCACTCCGCTTACTTCTTAGCCCCTCGTCCCAGTGATGACTGGGCTTTTGAGGGTGAGGAAAAGCATTCTGTGGTGGTTTTTTTCCTTGTGGTTATTTTCTCCTCTTCGAAGTTCTCTGGGTTGAAACTTTCTCTCTGCCTGGTGGTGCTTTCGAGGGGCCTTGAGCACTTGGGGCCCAGGCCGTGGTTTCCTGGGGCCTGGCTGCCTCACCCTCGTGGGGACAGCAGGCTCCTGTGGAGATTGCGTGAGGAGCTCAGGCGAAGGGGCCCGGGGCGGCTCTGTCCACCTGTGCCCTCGTGTTGGGGTTCAGACATTTTCACGTCTTTAATGGGGTTTAATTGTGTCTTGTTGAACGATTTTCACGTATACATATACATATAGATATCTCTGTGTGTGTGTGTGTGTGTGTGTGTGTGTGTGTATATTTAATTGCCAACAAAACCTTTAAAATATTTATTGGCAACAATGGCTTATGTGCAACATTCTGAAGGAATAAAAAAATAATTTTCTATATTTTTGGATAGAAGCCTTTTGTGTTTATAGCATGCTGCTTTTTATCTCCAGCGGAGCCGGGCGCCCGTGGCAGACTTTATTCATAGCTTGCTTGTTTCTGTAGCGTTGCTAAGTTGTTAGGTGGTGATCCACACTTTCCCCAAGTCTCTCCCTGAGTCTTGCTCTTCTTTTCCTTTAGGGGAACGCACTGGGTGACTTTTAACGGGACGGGATTGATGCATGCTTTTATGTCCAGATCGACTCACCCAGGGAAAGCATCTGCTCACATTGCTGGGATCAGACTTCAGGAGACCACGGAAGGGACTGAGCTGGAGTTAATTAGATGCATTTAGCCATGGCACCGGGCTGGTAGGAATGTCCACGGCCGCGGGAGGGACCCACGCGAAAGCACCAGAGCTGCTGTTAAGCCGTACCCTTGGGACTGGGTGTTTGCTGCAGTCCTGGTGACCAGATCACTTCCTTCTGATAATGGAGATTTTATCTTTAGGGATGGCAAGTTAAGATACTTTTATTGAATGAACTTCCTGCTAAGTTTCTGAGCTGTAGCTGGGTTTATGACATAATTGCTCTACATGTTGATACCATCTTTTATCATAATTGTTTTTCATTGTTTTTAATAAAGGGATAAAAATAATAGCAGACATTTTAGAAAGTGGGGTTTTTTTTGTTCTATTATTCATGATACTAAAAATTACCCAAAATAAGATATTTTACAAAAAAGGATTTTGTTCTAAAAGTGACTAATTTAAATCAGTTTATACAATGAACTTGCTAATGATCCTCAGTCTCGAGGAGTGTAATGCTTTTATACTGTTATCATTTTTTATGAATAGAATTATACAAAAAGTTCCTATTGTGTTGTACAGTGAGTTTCACACAACCATCCTTTATCAACAGATGGCAACCGGCACATGAAAAATAATTAAAAAATAAAATGAAAAGAAACCGAGAATGAATTAAAGTGCTTCTTTGCGTTCTGATCTGCATTTTTGGTTTAGAATTTTTATGGTGAATTGCCATATTATCTGTTATATCAGTTTACAATGAGGCTCCTATCAGACATAAAACAGATTTATAATACCATTAAAATACAATATCAAAGAATGAATAAGCAATTCAATAAAATTACAATAACACAGAGATAAAATGAAAGCCTTTTCAATAACAGTTTTATGCAAGAACATTTTGCAGATAAATATGTGTTTATAGATCTTTTAAATGTACATTTATTATACTGTTCCTAATAGAGCCACAGGGGTTAATTTTTCCTGTGTGTTGTCTTTTATAAGTGGTTTAAAAGCTAGCTGCAAAACTCTTCAATAGATTGTTTTGAATCTTTGAATTGATTTTGGTAAAGGGAGCTTTTACAGTCCTGCGGGTGAATGTTCCCACACAAATGAGTCAATATGGCTGGGCCCCCTTGCTGGGGGTG